>NC_048299.1:23862224-23958054 GCF_013100865.1 Trachemys scripta elegans
TCGGGGAGGAGTACAGAAGTCGAATTAAAGAGACCTCTATGTCGAACTAAATACCTTCGCGGTGTGGACGGGTGCAGGGTTAATTCGATGTAACGGCGCTAACTTCGACATAAACGTCTAGTGTAGACCAGGCCTCAGGATAGACATAGATGAACACCTCCAACCTAGGGGGAAGCCTAGGCTACAACACAACAGCTCAAACAATCATTAAGAGAGAAGAGAGGTGTGTTGTGTTTGTTAGAGTTAATGTAATTTAGCTCACTTGATTGAAAAAAAAAAAAACCCACACCTTTCTGCCATATGCACAAACCCAAAGGAATTAAGCAATAGTTTAATGAATTCCTGAACTGCGGCTATAGGGAATCCGAGATCTCAGACCTAGTACTCAGAAGTTTCTAATGCCTGATCCTGTGTTTAGACCACACCCATCTCTCTATTTTATAGAAATATGGTTAATCAAAAAGGACCAATCCAAAGGTTCTTCTGTTCTAAACTGACTAATTACAATTGATTTTGGCAACACTGGTCTCAGGTTGGGTGCATGATGTCAGCACTCCAGGAGTCCTTTCATTCTTTTGTGAAACCTTCAAATAAGCTCAGAGCTCGAGGCTTGGGGAGTGTGGATGTAAATTGAGTGAGAATAGTTCAGCTCCACCGGTAGAGCAGCTGAACATGGGTTTCTAAAGAGCCAATAAACAGAAGTAAACTCTGAGGGAGTGGGAGTGGAGAATAAAATATACAGGATAGGGGCAGGCAGTAAGCTACTTTGTATTTAAGATTATTTGTATTGAACTGTATGTGAGAGATAAAGTCACATATGGGCTCCACTATGTATCTTTGAGCAAAATGGACAATAATTGCAATTTATGGGTTAGATTAACCCCTGATATAACCCCATTGAAATCAATGGAGTCAGACCTAGTATTCTTTTGGCCCATGGGTCAACTGTGAGCAAACTATCAAGCTATGATTCTAAATAAGCCATACTATAATATGTTATAAAACGAGAATGTAATAAAAATAACCTAGATTTGCTCAATTTACATATATTGCAAGCATCATTTTTAGTTAATCTAGGATTTCCCAGGAAACTGCCTTGTTAGATAAACCCTATTTATGTTTTACTGTTATTGTATTTTAAATTATTCAGAAGTCTACAACACATTATAGTGCAGTACATTAATTTTCAGTCTGCAGGTTAGTAGGGAGTGAACTTATTTAATCATGCATGTAAAATTACTAGAATTTTTTTAAACTTTTGCTGATTTCAGCATGTTTGAAACTGTACAACACAGCCCTAAGCAAAATATGTACCATCTAGCAGAAAAAGAACAAATGATTTTTTTTTTGTCTTTAAATGAATTTTCTGTTTCAATAGCTAAGACCCAAATCATTAATGCTAACACATTATTTTTTGGTCTGTCTTGTATCTTCAGGATAAAGTCAGAATTAGCAATTTGTGTGTGACTCAGGACTGATCTGAAGAATTTCACACATGCAAATATGTGAAGCAATTAATTCTCAGAAGTAAAAGCCCTTATTTCACAGGAAAGGTTATAATACTTATGGGAATTTTCATTTAAATCAAGTATCAGTGCTACATTTAAAAGAATGCAAACAGCTTAGTCATCCTCTCACCGGCTCTTAACGCATATCAGTCACTTCCACAACTGCTTCAATGAGCATTTGAAAAGTTTGCATATATTCCTCAGTGGGTGTGTTTTTTTAAGGCAGATTTACAACAGTGCTTTGTGGAGTGACAGGGAAACTCTAAAACTAAAAATATAAAGTGGATTATGTTCTTCTCTATAGTTCCTCTCCAGCAGGGATGCAGATGAAAATGGAGAGGGAGCAGGGCTGTGTGGTGGTTTATACTGATGAACGTTGAGCTCTGTTACTCATGTGCTAGTAAGCTGAAATCTGCTAAGAGAGTAGGCACTGAAAAACAGTGGGCTTCAAGAATACTGTACCCAACATATGTTATGAATCATTGGCTTGACGGCAGGGCCGGCTTTAGGCCAATTCCACCAATTCCCTCGAATTGGGCCCCGCGCCCAAGAGGGCCCCGCACCCAGTGGCAGGGCCGCCAGAGTGGGGGGCAAGTGGCAGAGAATCCCTTCCCTGGCTAGAGGCGCCTTTTTAATTTTTACTCACCTGGTGGCGCTCCGGGTCTTTGGCGGGGGGTCCTTCACTCGCTCCGGGTCTTGGGCAGCACTTTGGTGGCGGGTCCTTCAGTGCCGCCGAAGACCCAGAGCAAGTGAAGGACCCACTGCCAAAGACTAGGAGCGCGGCCTGATGAGTACAAGCCCCATGTGTTTTTTTTTTAGTCATCCCTGTCGGGGCCCCGTCGAACCTGTTCGAATCGGGCCCCGCACTTCCTAAAGCCGGCCCTGCTTGACAGCTTTCTCAGGCGGTCCTTCTGAAATCTCCTTTCAAATGTCCAACCAATAGCTTCAACTTAACATGCCCAAAGCTAAATTCCTGAACTTTCCCTCTCCCTGATTTTTCTGTGTGTCCAGTAAATGGGTTTTTCTCACCTATGTGAACTGATCTGAAGCTCACTCTGCATTTCCTATTGGACAAGTCTCCATATCACAAAATTATCACCACAATTTAAGCTAACAGGCACAATCTGATGCAATCTCAGCTAGAGATGGGGCCCAAATGAAGGAAGTTCAGATCCAAATTCACATCAAAGCTTTGCAGCTGGTGCCTATCACTAGGAATTGTATCCAAATCAAAACCATGAACCCAATTCCTTTTGAGCTGAGGGAAAATTTGGATCCAAATTTTGCAGTTCAGTCCCATTTCTAGAGTAAAACAGGACAAAGACTGAGTAGGAACAGAATCTTAAATGTTTTCTCAGCCATTACGGTGGGCTCTCCAAGATTGAAGTACATTGGTGCTGAGTGCGTGTGTTTTGTGGTAGCCCTGTATTGCTTCTGTCCCTGATCCTGTATGGCTATAAGTGGAGCTATTCCCCCCAAGTAGGCTACCTGTTCATCATTTTCAGCACAAGCAGGCTATCCAATGTAGCAGTGCTGCTGATGCCACATAGTTTCCCAGGGTCTGCTCACCCTCCAGCCAGGGCCGGCTCCAGCTTTTTTGCCGCCCCAAGCGGTGAAGAAAAAAACAACCCCGTTTGAGCTGCCGCCGAAATGCCGCCAACGAGGAGGAGAGGAGTGAAGGACTCGCTGCCGAATTGCTGCCAAAGACCCAGACATGCCACCCCAATGACGGACGGAGTGCCGCCACTTTCTATTGGCCACCCCAGGCACCTGCTTCCTCTGCTGGTGCCTGGAGCCAGCCCTGCCTCCAGCCCACCCGCTTGCTACTGGAGCAGGACAGAGAGTTATGCCATAGTTGTAGTGGCTGGCCCAAAGGCCACATGCTTTGCATGCTGGATATATAAAATGAGAGTCCAGTTATTTAATTCTTAGCACTGAGTTAAATGTTTATGGTGGGACTCTGCAACCAGGAATGTAATGTTACCTGTACACTTATTTATATACTGATGCGATGTAACCATAGAATCCTTGGGAGAAAGTACTGTGTTTTAGAGCTTCAGCAGTGAAAAATCCCCAGATGTAAAATGTAGACAAAATCTTACATATTCATTCTCTCCTTTGTTACTGCTAGCTCCAGGCTTGGTACGGGTGATTGGTAAAACCGGTGCATGGATCTCTCTTTGCCTAGGAAACCATCTCACGTCCCATAAGGGCTTAATCCAGCTCCTACTGGAAAAGGTTCCCATTGGCGTCAGTAGGCAATGGATCAAGTCCTAAGCCTGCCTATAGCCCTCTTGTATCTGTATTTCTGAAACCTTTAGGATCAGATACTTAGCTCTGAATCTTTGCCTATTTACACCACCAGGAGATGTGACCTTTAAAGTGTATGTTGAGATTTGGGGTTTGGATTAGAGGCCAGACATCAGTTTTTGCTGGATAAACTCTGCAGTGTTCACAAATTGAAATAGATTGTGCCAAGTTAGATAAATAGAGAACTTCAGTCTCTGGACCCTTTACTCATGTGCAAGAATTAAAAAGCGTGAAAAAGTTCTAACTGCATTTTAGAACCATTAAAAATTCCCAGAATGCAATTGATTTTTCAAATGATCTTAGTTTTTCTCTTATATCATGGAGCAATAAAAATCTTACTAAAATAATTTTCTCACCATGGAAACATTTTCAAGAAGCAACAATCTCTTACCACTGTTTCTTCAGGCACACTGATACCCCTTAAAAGAAAGCATATGAGCTACAGAAGAAGAACTCTGTGTCCCACTCCACTTTCTTTCAAATTGTATTCTGAACATTAAAACATGGATGGATGCTCTAGAGAGCCATAGCTGTACATTTTAATGTCATTACTAGCACAAGGGGAAAAGCCTTGAAAACAGGCCAAACAGCCAACATTTTGGCCATGAACAGCCTTCAACATAGTAATAAAACATGAATATCAGTGAACTATTTTTTACCTTTATTTATGATTCTGGCATAATACACCACCATGTATGTGATGCAGAGTACAAATCAAATATCATAACTTGCTGAGCATTATACATTGTCTCCACAGCAATACCAAAAGAGTGCAGCAAGATCTTTATTTATGCCTTAACTAAAAATTATAATAGTAATTGGATTTTTAATAGCCTCTTGTCAGCATCCTTGGCTTGAAAGGAAGAAGTTCAGATCATGTGCTGTTGAGGATTGCCCCCCCAAAATCCTCTCAGCTTGAACAATGCTCTTACTAGAGAACTTCCAGTATATTAACTCTGTTTACAGATTTATTTATTTATTTTGCTCATGGCTAAAAATGGAGCTCTGATGGGACTGCTCATTATTCAGCTTGTTAAACTTTAGGAAGGGGTGTGCAGACTTTCAGTTTAAGAAGAAATTTCCCCAAGTCTTTTTTGGCCCAGTGTTGACAGAGCCATAGTGTTCATTGAGAGACGCAGAGGATACATTATTGTTTTGACTTGAGGGTGCAGTTTTCCAGCAATTCTAGAGTTTGTGCCAAATCCTACTCCCTTTTCTTGGAGAAAAGGGGGGCTTGAGGAAAGCAGGATTGGGATCTCTGTAGTGTTTTCAATTTTTGTTTTAGTTCCAACTTTTCAACTAAAAATATCAAAAATATAAACTTTTGATGGAGGGGGATCTTCCTTCAGAGCAAAATGTCAAAGAGTGTATAGAAACATGTCTCAATAGATGATTATTTATTGTTTATTTTACAGCACCCAAAAACATGGCAGGAACGCTGCAGTAAAAAGAAAACACAGTCCCTGCCTGGCAGACTTCATGGTTTTGGTGCCCAGTCCTTCAACTGACAGCACATAAGTGGAGTGTTGTGTCCATGTGGGGCCCCACTGAAGTTATTGGGACTCTGCATGGCACAATAGTCTGCTCCTACACTGTCAATTGCAGGGTTAAAATCTAATTTAAGATGTGATGCAATGGGAGAGGCAAAGCACGAAAACAGCAAAAAGGATGTCAGTGAGAATATAAGGTCACTCAGTTACTCAGCAAAGGCTAGGGCATGGCATGGTGCAGCCAAAGCCTTTTGTGTGGATTCCAAGTTCAGAATTAAGTCCTTCTTCAGTTAGGATAAGAGTCCCAAAATTTTGCTGCCTCTGACGTGTCCCAACCTCTTGAGCCTATCGTTAGGACCTTTCTGAACCGCCAAAAATCGTTGGTTCAGTTCAAGGGATGGGAGAAGATTTGGGTTGATTCTTTGTCCAAACTCAACTGAAAATCCCTTATTAAAAACAAGCTAAATCATAAAACAAATATCAGCATCAAGGTAGTTATCTGCAGCATAGATGAGTGTGTGAAGTGCAGAGAGTTTGAGAGCCAGATTTTTAAAGGTACATAGAGGTGCCTTAAGATACAGATAGGCACTTACTGAGGTTTTAAAATCTTTAGATACCTAAGTATTTTTAAAATCTGGCCTGAAATAGCTTGGCCAAAATCACACCCAGGAAGTCTGCAGCAGGACTGGAAACTCAACCCAGATCTCCTGATTTTCGATCCAGTGACTTTAACTCAAAACCATCCTTCATCTCTGACAGTGTACCCATAAGCAATTTTCATGTCAAAATTTTACAGCATGGGTCTGGCCAGAAAAGCAAACATAACGCAAATTATACCTTGGGGTTCCATATTAATTCACTAGCAACGACTCTGAGGTCAAATTTACTCAGTTTATAAATCAAAGTGTGACTTCTCTGAGTGCCAGCACTGGCAGCTTAACCTAGTGTCTGGAAATCAAGCCGTGCTCTTTTCAGCCTCAAATATCCTCACCAACAACCACCAGGACTAACAATTCTGGGATCAGAAACTAGCCTGCAATTTTGTTGATGATGGATATGTTAGAAGTGATTACAGCATTCCCTTCTACTGCTACATCGTCAGTAAGTGCTGACAGTAGAAAAAAAGTATGCTTCAATTAGTAAACTAAGCAGATTCTACGTAGAGTAATAATGGTACTTGACATTTTATACAGCACTTTTAATCTAAGGATGTTGAAGTACATTTACATTGTTGAAGTACATTGAAGTTATTTAATTAAGCCTCACAGTGCCCTTTAGGATAGGTATTATCTTCATTTTACATGTGGGTAAACTGAGGCATGGAGCGGCTAACAGCTACACTGTGAGAAAATGACAGAGCCAAGAGGAGTGCTGGTACTCAGCCTCTTGCACTGTTAGATTGCACTAGTCACTCTGCCCTCACCCAGATAGGATATAGGTTTAACTGAAGATAGAATCTTGCACATAGGTGGCTGAGGATGTGCCATTTTTAAAAGTATCACTCTTCTGATCATAACGACTATTTAGCTTAATAATAAAGGGCAATGCCAAGAACGGTGGGCTTTACTTTTCAACTATCTGACACTCCTGCAATTGTTGTTATGAGTAACCAAGTTTTAATTTTCATTGTGATCATAACTGTAGAATAGCCATTACGAAACAAGTCATTTAGAACTTTAGAAACACTCTGTATTTACAGGGTCTGATTCTGATCTAAACCTGTGCAAATCCAATTACTTTAATTGAATGATTCTTGATTTACATGAGGGTGAAATTATAATCTCCCATATTGTAATGTTTTAGCTGTTTTTGCAGCTTTTTTTATCGTCTTAAAAATAATAAAAAGCCTTTTATTAGAAAGCATCATTTTTATATCTCAAAAACACTTTTCAAGAAAGTATAATAGTGTTAGCTCAGGGATCGGCAACCTTTGGCATGCGGTTTGCCAGGGTAAGCACCCTGGCTGGCCTGGCCGGTTTGTTTACCTGCCGCGTCCGCAGCCAGCACATCCTTCGGACCGTATTGCTTCCCGCAGCCCTCATTGGACTGAAGTGGCGAACCACGGCCAGTGGGATCCGCGATCGGCCAAACCTGCAGACGCGGCAGGTAAACAAACTGACCCAGCCCACCAGGGTGCTTACCCGGCGAGCCGTGTGCCAAAGGTTGCCAATCCCTGTGTTAGCTTGTCATCTAAGCAATCATTTCTGTTGTAATCTTCCTAGATTAGTGATCTAAAACAATCTATTGAGGTGCATGTTTTTTTAGTGGTGGTGAAAGGAAATTTGCTAGATAATAAAAATTTTGCAGGCTGTTTTCCTTAGCTTCGTAGATCAGTTTTTCAGCCTGGAAAATGCTAACCTCCTGGGGTGTTATTTCCCTATTTCCCAGAGGATAGTGTTGTGTATGTAAGAACTACAGTATGTCACAATGTGTGGCTTCATTGACTAACCATAAAATCAGTAATGAAACTGGCGTTGATCCCTGCAGCACCTCTTCAGAAATCCTCTAGAACCTGCAAAGGGTCATTACTTGTTTTCTGCTGCAAAGATAAGCTTGCAACCACCTGATGGCTTGCTAGCCAAATCTAAAACAAGCTGCTTACAGTTGGATCATAAGGGTAACAGAGTCTGTTTTTTCCCAGTTAAAAATAAAACTAAGGGCTGAATACTCAAAAGGAGTTAGGTATTGTGTTGCTGACCATAACACCACCTACCTTTTAGGCTCCTGAAAAAAATCACTGATTCTCAAGGCCGGAGTTAGGCACCTAAGCACCTATACAATGAATAGGGAGAGATGGGTGCCCTAGATTTCAACCCTCAGGGAGCCACCCAAGCTAACCAATGGGAGATGCTGACCAGAGGGGTGTGTGCTAAGCCCTACCTCTTCACAGAGATAAGCATCTAAATGTGAGCTCTAAGGGGAGATAGCTCTGCTTGTGCTCATATAGCCAGGAACCCTTTTTAGAGTTAGGCACCTAATGCTGTTTTAGCAAGAAGCTGCCTCCAGAGGTGGTGGTGCCCACCGTATAACTTCTAGTCCAGCAATTAGAAGATTTGCCTGTGATGTATGAGACCCAGGTTCAATTTCCTCATTTCTGGTAGAGGAAGGATTGGAACAGGCATCTTCCACCTCTCAGGAGAGTGCTCTAACGCCTGAGCTATGGGGTATTCTCATGTGGGGTGCCATCAGTCTCTTGTTGAAGCTGCTCCACTGTGGCTAAATAATGAAACATGAGTTGATTGTTCCACTCTCCTGAGAGGTGGGAGACCCCTTTTCAAATCCTCTCTCCCCCTCTGGCAGAGTGGGTAATCGAACCTTGGTTTCCTATGTCCCAAGCAACTGCTGTAACCACTGGGCTAAAAGTTGTAACGTGGGCTCTATCTCCTGCAGCTGGGTTTTGAATGGTACCTAATCCACTAGGCAGCCTCTGAGCATGCTTGCTGGATTGGGTCCTGTACATGACTTAGATGGCTAAGGACCTGTCTTCCCTTGGTTTGGGAATCACTCTGGGGGAGATAGGCACCTGTATGTCCACAGCGAGGCAGCACTGCGCTTGATCAGAGGTAGAAACATAGGTGTCCAGGGAACTTTTACCCTTAAAATGTAAGTGCTGAGTGAGTTTAGGCAACTACAGTGTTTGGAGGGAGTTTTGTGCATTGCAGTGGAGGTGGTGATTTAGATGCCTAGCTCTTTTTTTGAGCATCCGGCCCTAAGAGCCAAATTGAAACCTGATGTAAGTAAGTGGAGTTGCACTAGTTTACATCAAATTTGAATTTAGCTGACTTAATAATATTTACTTAACACTGTTCCATAATGGGATTGGCTCTGGTGTCTGAGAGAACTTAATTATGGAGCATCTCTGGTTGCTGCTTTGCAGTGTTAGCTCACCTTTCAGACTGATTTGGAAAGAATCCAGACACGAGAGCACATCAAGCTGGATGTTGGAGAGAAATTGCCATACGAAAACATTTCTCCCCCAAAGGTTCTATCCTGTGTCCACTGATGTCAACTGGATGAGTTGCCATTGCCTTGGCACTCTGGGCCTGGCACACCGGCAAGGGATAACATTTCAGGGTGATTAACCTGTTATGTTATTTTGTTGTTGTTGTTCTTTGTATAACAAATAGGATCCAAGTAAGACTATAGACAGCTTAGGTGACTTCCATAGCCCAGACCTCCTAAAAGTTTAATTTGCGATGAGAGACAATTGCTTACGCCACTCTTCCCTGCTGTAATAATGAACGTGAAGATGGCATGGGGTCCATAATCCCAGCCCCCCTTTCTCATGCACTAGCATGAAATGAAGCAATTTCTCTATATTCATTATTGTGTTAATTGCTTGCAAAAATGCAAGCAGCAAAAGTCACAATATTTTACATTTTGGATTTCCATCACTTGCAAAATTGGGTGAAATATCTGGCTCTTTTGCAATCACTCTGCCAAAATTAGCTACTTGTTTGTTTTGGGCCTATTTAAAAATTGTTTTTGATAGATAAGTGCATTTTTTAGTGGAAAGAGCTAGTGGAAAACTGGGCTTCTGTGTAGGATAACTCATATTAGACTTCAAAAGCATATACAATTAGTGTGTGACTAATTAGATCTCTTTTTAAATTTGCCAGTTTAAACAGTCTCATATTTCTCACAACAACATGCACAGAAGCTGTGACAAATTCCCACTCTGGATGGTGTGAGCTCAGCTCCCTAGGACACCTGACTAATGTTTGTTAATTTCTCTAGTAATACACTTTAATTGAAATGGATGCATATTGAGCTTAGCTGATAACGTTTCACTATCTCCTGTCAATGTCACTAAAACCAGTGCATCCACTCTGAAGTCAGTATGTTGCAAACAACATCAGTACCATTTTAACAGGGTCATAACAATATCTGAATGGCCCCCAAATCAAAATTGTAAAGGGATCTCTCCTTCAAAATCTGCCAACTAAGATATCATTCCTTCCTCCAGCTCAAAGAAAATGTACACCAGATCTGTGGCATCTGGCCCTTTTCATCACCATCTTGCCTCTTGGTGGTTGTGCCACTTCTCTTCTTGCTTTCCTTTTCTCAATGCCCCTCTGGGTGCTTCCCCCTCACTGCTCTCCTTGGTGTGCTATGCTGTCCACTGGTTCACCCTTCTGTCTCCAGGCCTATTTTGTTGGTTTCTCCCTCATCCCAGAGGCAGGCCCTCCCTCACTCCATTTGCCAGCTGCTCCTGACTAACTCCTCCATCTTGCTAGTTGCGCTCTCTCTAGCATCTCTCCTTGTTAGTAGCTTTGTCCTCTTCCCAACAGCTGTTGTAGTTCCCCTTATCTCTCTCCTTCTCCTATCTCAGACTGGGAACACTTCTGTTAATGGAAAAAGAAAACTGACTTGGCAGCTTTCCCTGCTCCCTTCCTCCCCCATTGGTGGCAGATGTCTGCAGATCCACCTAGGCTCTGCCTCCTTCTCCTCACAGCCCAGTCAGAGTGGAAGCCTTGTAACCTCCCTGCAAACCCTTTAAGCAACAGCTGCTCCCTCTTGCAGTCCCCCAAGCAGACCAGGGATTATGAGGACAGGCATTCTGCCCTGACTTTAAATCTTGATGCTTCTTTGCTCTACAACATCTCCAAAATCCACGCTTTCCTCTTCATCCCACTGATAAAAAAACCTTGTGCGTACCTTGGACACCACCTGCAGTGACCTCCATGGCGCCCTCTCCTCTTTCACCTGATACTACTTCATCTATCCAAAAATGCTTCCACCAAATCTTTCCTCCTCTCATGTTCACTCATGTTGCCCTGTCTGTGTCAGTTCCCTCTTCGATGTCCCATCACTAATTTCAGTGGAATTTTCTCCTGATTTACATGAGTGTAGATGAGGTAAGACTCTGTCTCAAAAACTTGGGAGAGAAAAGATCAAAGACTCAAGACTTGTGGTGGAAATTGCTTATCCAGCAGCTAAGACCTGGAGCCAGAATGGGAAGAGAACCAGCTGGCTTTCATGGACAAATTTGAGAAATCAGGCATTATTTGTGACTGGGGCAGGGGCAATACCTTGTGTTGGGCAGTGGATTAGGGGAGCTTTCATAGACTTGGATAGCTGAGATAACCTTTAGGATACTTATCCAAAGTCTTTTCTTACCATTAGTACAAGTACTGTAACTAGCTATAACAAACAAGCAGATGGGGAACAATATAGTCCCGTAATGCTAGGAGCAAACTGATTTATTATGGTAGCTATTTTCATTGCAGTGTTTAAGCTTACAGCTACACTTTAATGCATTTCTTACTATCTAATAACATAAAATACAATTGAAATTGATTTTTAAAAATCTAGAATTATTGAACGTGCATAAATTCACTGAGTAAGGTTAAAGCATTTTTCCTGCAATGAAACATTTTGGCATTTTAGAAGTATAGCTTCAAGCTGTCTGACTTCTTTGTGAGCAGTCAGTAAAAATCTGTGTATGTTCCCCTTTCAGGTCATATACCAGAAAATTTAGTATTGATGATAACATTAAGAACATTGCAGAAGTGGCCAGTGCAATTGAGTAAAATTTACAGGTTTCCTTACCAGGACAGGAAGACGGTGCTGCAGTTAAATCTCTGCAGTGTGCCTCAGGTGTTCTGGGTTCACTTTCTGTCTCAGACATATACTTCCAAGCACTGGCTCTGGAACCAGTGGGGGGCCAAGGGGCCATGCTCCCCTCCCGTTTTTTTAACAAAAGAAATATCAGTGCAGAATTCATGTCCCCCACAGTTTTTTTCCCCCCAGCAGAATAATAGATTCTGCCAGGGAGGTGATGCAATTATATCTTTTGCCCACCAGGTGCTGCTCTGGCACCAGAAGAGAAGGCAGTTGGCTCACCATCGGAGCAGGCAGCTGCAGAGAGGGAGGGGGCACTTTGGCCTTGACCCTCCCACTTCTACAAAGGTTCCAGAACCCTTGCTTCCATAGAAAGTCACTTAGGTCTAGATTGTAGTTTGGACTGTGCTCCCATATAGGAGGATTAGGAGGAGTGAGAACCCCTCTTAGCAGGCTGCCTGGATCTCGGGTCTGGTCCTGCAGGAGTAAGCAGTACTACACTAAGTCTGCTTAGTCTCTCCTGGGAATGGGTAGGGAATGGGTGGAGCCATAGTTCCACCTCAACATCCAGTGACCCATGGAGCTGAGACGGCCCAATGTGAAGGCAGACAGGTAGTAATTGACTGCAGGTATAGGCCAGCAGTAAATTATTACCACTTTAGAGCCACAGTCCTTCCCAGGGCAGCACAGCAATGTGCTGTCCTTTATTATGGGCTGTGTCCTTGTGACACAATTCAGCCCTGAGCCACAGAGAAAAAGTAACTTCTCCTTTGTTAAATTGGGATAATTCTTCCCTATCTTTCAGAACTATTGAGAGGAAAAAATCACAGATGATTAGGAGGAGCTCAAATACTGTTGATGATGAGAACTATGTAATAACCTAAACAAATCATGCAAGGAAGCCATTTTTCCTCATATGAAAAAAAAAAAAAGAGTTAATACAATTGCTTTTGCCACAAGCAGAAAGTTTGACTAAGGATTTTTTTCTCCTCTTTATGCATCAACTAAAAAATATACCCCTGAAGGAGCTCTCTTCCTGTAGGACCTGATTTTGAGAGCTACTAACTATCTAGAGCTTCTGCTGGACTTCACAAGGAGGTTGGCATGCAGAGCCCTTCTAAAAACCAGGTCCTTGTAGACTAAAAGGAGAGGTGAGAAAAAAGTTTTAAGTGAGAGAAGCTACTGCAGAAATGGTTCTAGTTATCCACATATCAAAGTCTGGGATGAATAATTAAATATAAAAGGGGAGAAAGATTCAGTGACATTTTGTTTTGGGAGCTAAGGAGATAGCACTGTACTGCAGCCTCCCTACAAATGTCTCCCACATCCTACCTAATAGCTCTCCCTCATGCAAGGATATCAAATTACATTGTTTTTAGTCACACTTAAGGCCCAATGTTGCATTCCTTGCAGGCCCAAAGCTCCTCCTGAAGTCAGTGGGAGTTTGGGGTCCACGAAGAATGTTATCTGGGCACTAGAGCTTATCTAATCTGTCTCGGGGGGGGGGGGGGTGGTTGATATTTATAAGTATATAATCTGACAAGGTTTGTGAAAGAGAAATTAACTGGGGGTGGAAGAAGAATTTAATATGATTTGTCTTCTAAAATCCCAATGGGATACAAACGGGATGTAATGGCTCTTTCACAGCAATAAGCAGGATCCAAATGATTCCCCTGGCCTGCTGGTTAAAAACCCAGGCAAATCACGGACCAGAATTCAAAGAGGAGAGGAGTGCTGCGTCTGCAGCAGTGCTCACTCAGGTCTGCGCAGGAGAAGGGGTAGGCTGGGAACAGAGAGAAATGAGCACATTAAACCCCATCAGCTCCCCGGGGATTCCAAAGATAACACTAAGGGAGTCAGTATTCATGTTTGGCAAGTGCCCACTCCATGTTCTGTACTCCCAAAAATATAGGGCACAGATAACTCTGGCCTCAAGCAGAGCCCCCAGGTGTCAGCACTGAACTCAGGGTATGTGGGGCATTTGTAATCAGTCTCACGGGGAAGAAAAGGAGAAAGCCTCATAGATTACTCCCCCCATCTGAGTACACAAGACAAATTATTTGCACAAAACTGGTGTGAGGACCACTTGAAATGCATAAGAGAGGATGAGGCTACTAGCCCTATGGTATAGCAATTTGCATTGGCAAATTAGTACTAATCTAAGAATAAGCAAAATAAACCCCTAATCATGAAAACATTTATGCTTAACTTCAAGGACTACTCGTGCTTAAAATTAAGCATGTGCGTACGTGTTTGTAGGATTGGGGCCTAAGACCTGATTCATTCTACTATCTGCAACCTCAAATAATTCCCATGATTAGATAGTAAAGAAAAATTACATAAACTTTGTGGAAAGACAGATAATGATTTAAGTAAGTGAATATTTCCTTAGAAAAATAAACAAATCATAGATTAAGTGTAAAAAATTTAAAGGGCACGTTACTTGTTTCTGGGAAATTATAACAATTAAAATGCAATTTGCCTTTTTTTAATCAAACTTTTAAGGCATTTAATACCTACATATTACGTCTCTTTGCTAATGACTTACCAGTTTTAAATACTTTGTGGCAATGATTTATATAATTTGAATTGGTTATTTTCCATACTTCATTACTTTCCCTCAAATGATCATTGATTTGATAATTAGTTGATATTTTAAAGCCTGCAGGCATGATGTCCTTGAAAATGTTTTAAATGTCTTGTTCAGGGCAAAAATAAATTATAGTCTTCAAAATGCCATTCACTGGTAATTTTAGGTTTTGGGGGCGAATTTATTTTTTTATTTTTTATTACAGATTGAGAGACTGTTTCATTTTATGTAAATTAGAACTGTGTGGCAAGATACTCAGAAATCAACACATTGTACTAAAATCTAATACAGTAAGATGGCTCCCTATGCTCAGTAGGTAGCTATAAGATATCTTTGAACACATCCCATATTTAACGATGTAAAAGGACTTCCAATTTTCACCATGTTATGTTTTTGCTCTACATAGCAGGTTAACCCACTGTATAACTTTTATGCCTAGATCAGCAGGCAGTGTGTGTTACTGTAAGATTTTTCAACCTACTACTAAGTCTATTCAGGTTATTTTAGATGTTCTTTGATCTGAATCTACGAACTGGTTGATCAGTGCAGAGGTGTGTACATTTAAGGCCAGATTCTGCCACTTTACTCAGGCTGAATAGCAGTTTCCTTTGAGAATAATCCTATTGAAATGAATGGGAATAAGCCCCATCCTACAAACATTTAAGCAAATGCCTGAATATCTGTATGATTGAGGACTAGTTACAAGGTAAGGTCCTGTTCAACATGAGTAAGGATGGCAAAATCAGTTCTTCAGTGTTCTGGTGTTGAGACTGTAGAGAAGTCCTAAGTGGAATGAAACCAGAACAGGTAATACATACACCCAGAAGTATGCATAAAACCTGAGTCTTGCAGTTGGATTCATACTGGCAGTCCCTTGTTTCTGAAGGAGCCACACTGATTGTATAGGGCTCTATGCAGGCAGGAAGTCCAAACCTCACAAGATCTGACTGCAGAACTGGGGCCTAAACTATTAATGTGTCAAGGTGCTGGAATTCTTTTCCTTTTCACACAAGTTGGCAAAGACAATTTCCGTCTACTCCATTTAAGCATCAAAAATTATGTGTATCATGAAACTTTTGCCAAATAGCCAGTTTTGTACATAAAAACAATTAAATGTTTGCATGTTTTAAAGTGAAAATTAATCTGTTGGAAGTTTGGAGCAAAACAAAATATTCCTCGGTGGATAGTAGTTCATTCTGACACAACTGTCTTCTTTGAGAAGGCCATTTTCCTCCCCACAAAATTGGACCATTTCCAAACATTTAAAATGAAATGCAAAACCCTTGAATTTCAAGATTTCCATATTTTATTATGAATATTTTGACCAGCCCTACTTTCAAACAGCAAGATCCCAAATTAAAATGAACAGACAAAAATAGAGGTAAGACATATTGACTATAACAATGGCAAAGCTCAAAAAAGAATAGACATTTGCTTTCACCCTTTTGTACTTGCTAAAGCCATGATCCTGCAAGTTAGTTAAGCACATGCTTAACTTTAATTATGTGCTTAAATCCCAATCAAGTCAATGGGAGTTAAACACATGCTTAACTTTCAGCATGTGGTTACATGCTTTGCTGAATTAGGGCCATTAGGAAGTGGCTGGGCCAAACTCTCTGCTGGTTTACATTAGCACAGTTCTATTGAAGTCCACAGTTCTTGGACCTATATGCCCAATTTAACCAGTAAACTAATGGAAAACAATTTCTCAGCCCTTTCAATGTCTGTCTGGATAGACAATGTTTGTTTAATGTGCACAATTCACTGCCGAAGTGCAGGATTCCGAATAGTGTGTGTGTGAGAGAGGGAAAGAGCACATGTGTGCATGTGCAGGGGGGTTGTTTTAAAACAGAGGTCTCAAACTCAAATGACCATGAAGGTCACATGAGGACTAGTATATTGGCCCGAGGGCCGCATTACTGACACCTTCCCCCCGCCACTCCCACTCCACCCCTTCCATGAGGCCCTGCCCCTGCCCCGCCTCTTCCCACCCCTTCCCTGCCCCCATTCCAACCCCTTCCCAGACTCTGCCTCCTCCCTGCCCCCAGATGGTGCAGAAGGGGAGTGGGGTGTGGTGCGGGGCTCAGGGCAGGGCGTTGAGGTGGCGGTGGAGGAGGGGTGAGGGGTACAGCAAGGGGTCAGGGTGCAAGGTGCGTCAGGGGGCTCAGGGCAGTGGGTTGGGGTGCAAGAGGAGTGTGGGGTGCGGCAGGGGGCTCAGGCAGGGGGTCAGGGTGCAGGAGGCGTGCAGAGTGAGGCAGGGGGTCGGGGTGCAGGGTGCGGCAGGGGGCTCAGGGAAGGGTGTCGGGGTGCAGGAGGGGTGCTGGGTGAGGCAGGGGGTTCAGGGCAGGGAGTCAGGGTGCAGGGTGTGGCAGGGGGCTCATGGCAGGATGCAGGAGGGGTGCAGGGTACGGCAGGGGGTCAGGGCACAGGAGGGGTGCGGCATGGGGCTCAGGGCAGTGGGTTGGGATGCAGGAAGGGTGAGGGGTGAGGCAGGGGGTTGGAGTGCAGGAGGGGTGCAGGGTACGGCAGGGGGCTCAGGGCAGGGGGTTTGGCTGCAGAAAGGGTTCGGGGGGCAGGATCTGGCCCGGCGCATATTGGGGGCAAGGCAGGCTCCCTGCCTGCCTGCCCTGTCCCCACAAGAGGCTAAAACATTGGGAAGGGGGGGGCAGAGTGTCTGTGTGTTTCTGTTGCTTGAGCTAGGGTGACCAGATGTCCCGATTTTATAGGGACAGTCCTGATTTTTGGATCTTTTTCTTATATAGGCTCCTATTACCTCCCCACCCCCGTCCCGATTTTTCACCATGGTTGTCTGGTCACCCTACTTGAGGCACTGCCTCCAGCAGCTCCCATTGGCTGCGGATCCCAGTTCCTGGCCAATGGGAGCTGCTGGGGGCACTGTCTGAAGTAACAGTCACACACAGCCCCTCTGCCGCCCCTTCCCCACATTCCAGCCTCTTCCTGGAGCTGCGCAGGGCAGGGCAGGCAGGGAGCCTGCCCTGCTCCCAGTGCATGTCTGGCCGCCGCTCTGGTAAAAACTGGGGATGGCGGGGGGGCTGCGAGGGGCTTGCGGGCTGAAGAAAATCACCCCGAGGGCCGCATGCGGCCCACGGGCCGTGTGTTTGAGACCCCTGTTTTAAAATGTTTCTTGGGAAATTATGGAAAATTAATTTTATTAATAAAAATTTAGTCTCAGAAAGGGGCTTATTACTGATGATGAGCAAATCTGTTCAAACAAAGGAAGAAAGAACTCATATCTGCCATGTGGAGACAAATCCAGTTCTTTTTGTTTTAAGGTGAGGAAAGATCTGATAGCGTTGGGCCAGATTTTGCTCTCCGTTTCACAGCATTAAACCCAGGACGGTTCTTGAGCTTCTCCAGGATTATGTTGGTGTAAAATGAGATCATGATCTGTCCCCTTGTCATAGATGGTAGAAGCAGAGGTTTTGATTTAATCTGCATATCTTTCTAGTATGTTCACATGTGTTTAAGATAATAGAAGGGTTTCATTATTTTTATTGCCAGTGGTTATAGAGGTAAATGAAGTGAAAAGTGAATTCATGTCTAGTGATTTGATACTTAAAGGGTTACTCAGTCAGATTAAAAAGGTTTCTAACAAAACACCACTACCAGACTTTGTCTTCCTGTGTCTCCTCATGAATGATCCCCGAGGTAAGAGAAATGTCTAATTTATATCAGCCTGTTTTATTTCATGATGTTGCATTCCATGAAAGTTCAGTCACAATTATTTCAGTCAGATCATCTTATTATTACTGTTTATTTATTAAATGGTGATGCTATGCTCGTCACTGTACAAAAAGCAAAAACTTATCTAAGCTAAACATAGAAAAATAGACAGGTGACAATAGGAAGCCCACAAAAGGTGTGTGTGTGTGTGCGCGCGCGCGTGTGTATAGACTCACTTCTTGTGGGCAAAATTGTAAGATCTGTGGGTCAAGAACCCATAGCTGCTAGATTCCAGCTGGCTATTGTCCACACAAAGCAGACAATAGCAGCCTTGGAACCATATGGGCTCATCCTTCACCAGATGCCCCACCCACAGAAGCCCTAATTGGTGATATCTACTGAGTCCCCTGATTGGCTCAGGTATGCTACATAAGTACTGGGCGGAAACACCCGGAGGCTCTCTGTGCAATTAGACTGACAATGGCTTGTTGCTGCAAGCAGACAGTATTTCCATTTATCTTACCTTGCTCCTGGTTCCTGTCTCCAGATTCTAGGTTCTCCTATCTGGCTTCTGGACCCTGCCTCTGCCCCACTTCCCCAACCCTAAGAGACCCATTGGGTTTGTGACTCAGCACAACTTATCGACTCTGACCTGAGCCTTCAGCATGACACCAGTGCAGACTCAGGCTTTCGGACTCGACCCGTGCCCAATATCCAGGAGACAGACAAACATGAGATGAGTTGTCCTTGGGGAGGGGTTTGAATCAAGAGAGGGAGGTTGCTTAGAAGTTTTGTAATAGGAGGGTCCCTGGATCACAAGTATTGAAAAGGCATGAGACATCAGGACATGACTTTGAGAGAAGTATATGAATAAACATTGTTGCTTCCATTGCTGGCAGATTAATGGAATGAGAGGAGAAATGTGGATATAGCGAAGACTGAGAGGAGCAGTTTGCAGTAATCAAGACTGGAGATTTTCAGAGTATGGATGGGAGTTTGAGTTGTAAGGACAGACAGCAAGGCTAGTACCTGAGATGTTGTTGAGCAAGATTTGGACACTACCTGTATGTGTGAGGAGAAAAAAAGGAAGGAGCTGAATATGATCATCAGGTGACAAGCTTCAGAGACTGGAGGATGGTATTGTTGTTAGCTGTACTGGAGGCTGGAGCAAGTGGAGAGGGCTTAGGACAAAAAAGAAGATTAACATGAATGTAACTGAACCTCAATTTAGTAGCAATTTACCCAGAAAGAAATTCATAATTTACAAGGCAGGAAGGGACCAATATGGTCATCTAACCTGATCTCCTGCATAACACAAGCCACAGAATTTCACTAGGTAAATTCTCATTAAGCCCATGACTTCTGGCTGAGCTACAGCATATCATTTAGAAATACATCCAACTTGATACAAAGACTTCAAATGATGAAGAATCCACCACATCCACAGGTAATCTGTTCCAGGAATTAATTACCCCCACTGTTAGAAATGTGTGCCTTTTTCCAGTCTGAATTTAGCTACCTTCAAGTTCCAGCCATTGGATTTCATTATGCCTTTGTCTGTTAGACTAAAGAGCCCTCTACTATCAGAAATCTTCTTCCCAGGTAGGTATTTATAGGCCATAATCAAGTAATCTCTTAACCGTCTCTATTTTAAACTAAATAGATGGAGCTTCTTTAATATCTAACTGTAAGGCAGGTTTTCCAGACATCGAATCATCCATGAATTCCTTTTCTGCAACCCTTCCAAATTTTCACCACTCTTTTCCAAGTGCTGACATCAGAACTGGACCGAATAATCTAATAATGGTCTCACTAATGCCTCTGCAATGATAATAATTCTCCCACTTGACATTCCCCTGTTATACCAGAAATCCTCCTAAAGGGCCAGAACTGCCAGCCACCAGCAGGAGAGGAGTGTCTTGAGGAGCAGGAAAGAAGAAAACCAAGAAAAAAGAAAGGATGTGCAGAGGGAGAGGAAGAGAAAGGGATGGGGACTTGGTGGCAGACAATGTTTATAGGAGTTACTGCAGAGAGAGGAACAGTATGGACAGAAGAGGACATGAAATGAAAAGCAAATCTAGATGGCTGGGGAAGACCTAGTGCAGAGGGATTAGGGCAGAACAGAGACCTTGGGACAGTATCCTGGGAGAATAGATGAGGAAGGAGGGAATGAAGTAAGAATTAGAGAGGTAGGAGGTGAACCAAGAAAGCACACTACCACAAAAAGCCAGAGGAGGACAGGAAGTCAAGGTGGAAGTGTTCCATGGTAAGTCAAGGAAGATAAGAAAGGAATGGATTCTTTTTGAGGCAGGGACCATATTGTATTATGTTTGCACAATATCTCTGTGCTACTGCAATACAAATAATAAATTACTAATGAGTATAGACCTCAAAAATTGGCCAGGTTGAGGTCATTAGAGATTGTGGTGAGACGAGTTTCAATAGAATGGCTAAAACAGGATAAATTGGAGCCAGTCCAGGAAAGAATAAGGTCCACAGCTACACTAGAGAGTTTAGCTATGCCATTTTAAGCTCTCTAATGTAGTCACTCTAAGCTGACAGGAGAAAGCTTAACTATTCCAGTCCCCATGAGCAGCAGTAGCTATGTCAGCAAGAGAAGATCTCCTGAAGACATAGTACTGACCACACCTGCGCTTATGTTGGTGTAACTTATGTCACTCAAGGGGGTGGTTTATTCACACCCCTGATTGACATAAGTTATGCCGACATAAGCTGTAGTGTAGACATAGCCTTAGAGTAGAGGAATTCCAGGCAAACATTGCAGAATGCTCATTCAGTGCATTAGGAGGTAAAACACAAGTGGCATGATCTCACAAACAGTGGGTTAAATTTCTCCATCCTCAGCAAGGGTCAAATCCTGCTTGCCGTACTCAAGAGAGCAGTCCCGCTGAAGTCAAGAGATAATTAAGTCTATTCTTGCATAGGAAAGATGAGCATTAATAGCATTTGGCCCACTATGGATTGTGTAGAAACAGTAAGTTTGGTTATAAAAGCAAAAGCTTTTCCACTCTCTATCTGCACATAAATATAATGGAGAGAGCATACAGAAAAGCTGCATGACAATTTAATAAGGTTTCAGTAAAATGTTGTCACTTTTTAAACTTCTCTGCAAAAGTAGCAACCCTTCAAATTGACAGCTACCTTATTAGGTCTAAACCTTCCACTGCCACTGAAGTCAATGGGAAAAGCTCCATTACTGGGCCAAATCTTTTTGTGTAAGTGGATGTAGCTCCATTGAAATCAATGCTAGGAACAAAACATCTTGATCTGACTACCATGAAGCTATGTTGATTTACAAGAAGTTGAGGATCTAGGCCACTAACTTCATTGAGCGCAGGACATGGCCCATTTTGAGGGTTTGTGCTCTTTATACGCGTAAACATTACATAGTCATGTTTTACGGTAGTTTTAAAAAATCATTTCCATGTGCTAATTAGGGCAGAACCTATTCATGCATCATTAGTTCTATATATTATTCAATATGAGATTTGTCACTAGCTTATTTAACAGGTTGGTATTTAAAAAATTTGCTTTCTTGATATACTGCCTCCTCTTTGTTAGAGAACTCTGCTTATTAAGCTTTGTAAAGGTCAGTTCATGGGTGTCACCATTCTATAGAACGTTAGCAAATCTGTGAGATGAACACCGAAAAAGTTCAGCAAGTCTTTGAAAAATACATGGCCAATCATTTGGGTAAAGAAAATGCAACTGTTTAACTGATGTCACTAAGAATAATTTATCCAAAGCAAATCTTGATCTAATGTTCAAATGTAACCATTGGCAACTGAGCTACTTTTAGCACTAGGAGAATAAAATAATTTCTGCACAATTGGTCTTATTTTGTATTCCTTGTAACACTTAGGCATGGATTTTCATCTGTAATTAAAGCTGCTAAAACCAAAGCAATCCTATAGCAACATTGCTGATCACAGGAGGATCATCCTAGCAAAGAACGACCAGACCACCAGCATTATGGAGCAGAGTAATGTCTTCTAGGCCATACACCAATTGCAATGGCTGATGTAGGGGATGTGGCTGGAGAAAAGGAGGTGTGATCAGTATATGCAGTACCCTGACAGTTCCCAACTCCATTTCAGCTCCTATAGTCCTGCTTTTTATTGCAGGAATGCAAAGGTAGCTTGCAGCTTACTATGAGCCTTTGAGTTGTGCTGTGTACTTCTCAGTTGCAGCTAAGGATCTGGGTTTTAGGTTCTGTAATATACCCCCAGAGATACTCAGTGAAATACCTAACCCAAAGCGCAACATGGGCTATTGCTAGAGCTGTGCAAAAGCAAGAACATGTCTTGTAAAATTTCTCTTCGCAAATTTGCATTCCTACATTTTGGCTATGAAAGTGGCAATTTTCACAAGAAAAATGTCTGAACAAGCACATTTTTGCATGTTTTCAGTAGAAAGCCGAATTCACTCTTTCACTACTTTATCTCTCCATTCCCCCTTTCCCTCAACAACCCCCTTCAATATCTTTCCTTTTCCCACTCCTTTGCTCATTCTAACTTAGTTTAACCATAAATAACTGCAGCAACAAAACTTGTAACTAATACAGGGTGCCAGTCATCACTATAATTGTTTATTTGTATGTTTCTCTAGATTGTAAACTCTTCAAGGCAAGCACAGCAGAATGTGGTCCTATAGTGCCCAGCCAAACGAGGCCCTGATCCTGACTGAGGCTTTTATTGGTGTTCCTTCTTCTTTGGCTT
Source organism: Trachemys scripta elegans (assembly GCF_013100865.1). Taxonomy (NCBI): domain Eukaryota; kingdom Metazoa; phylum Chordata; order Testudines; family Emydidae; genus Trachemys; species Trachemys scripta. Next base: position 23,885,110 of record NC_048299.1, read on the forward strand.
CCAGTGTCCCATTTCTCACACCGGAATCATCACTCTACCAAGCAGTAGCATATTTTTGAAACCTAGCCACTTGGCTTCTAAAGTGGGGAGAAATTAGCAAATGCAGAGTCTGGGTATATTCTAAGCATAACTTGTGTTATTTACACATACACAAGAGTCCTGGAAAAGAGGCAGTCACAAACTGCATACAGGCAATCCACTCATCTGGAAATATCAGCCCACACATCAATGCCAAGTTCCCAAGAAGCTACTCTATCCCAAGAATTGCCTTCAGATACAGACCATAAAGCAGGCCAGCGCTGCTATCTGCTACAGCTTCTCTCTGACCCGAGACCCCTCCCAGTGACATGTAATAATATTTAACCATATTCAGGCAGACAGGCCCAGTACCTATCCCAGCTTTCAAGGGGAAAGTGGGGGTAACAGGAATCCTTTCCTCTAAAGGGGAATGATAAATAATGACAATGTGATGACTGCAGTGATTGTGACTTATGAGGGATTCAAACATGTAGCGGATCCTGAACCTGTCCTCAGGCTTCTCCCGTGTGCTGCCAAGAAAGCAGAAAGCTAATAACGTTCCAGCAGATGAAAGACAGAGGAAAAAGAGCCCCTGTTCTACATTATCAGAGTAATAACCCCCCAGACTCACAGTTTACATTACCCTGTGTTTGGAGTCATTACTGTCAAATAATGTAGCACTTTTCATGTAAGCGTCTTAAAGTGCTTTATTATTTTTAATGAATTAAGCCTCATAACGCCCCTATTAGCAGGTATTATTGTCTCCATTTTACAGATTGATAAACTGAGGCACAGAGTGATTAATCATTGCCACAATAATTGCTGAGCAAGCCAATGACATAACTTGGAACAGTACGCAGGGGTTTCCTTTTCCATTCCTTGTTCTACATCCCATCCTTCTTGAGGAATCACTCACTTCCTCCCCCACCAATTCAACTCCTGATCTCAACATCCTAGCACTTCTTTAAGCTTCTGAATGACAGCTCTTGGATGTACCCTTTAACCTTTCAAAAGGAGCGGTAAAGCATATGCCTCACACTAGCATGACTTGGAATACTTTTTCTACAAGTACAGAATACAATGGAATTAACAGAGCACACATATTCATTCATTTTTAGATTATTGGAAAGTCTTTATATTCTTCTCCTCCCGCATATTTGCCCTGGGGATACATACTCCCAGTGAAGAGCCATAAATATTCCATTTACTTATGAGGACAGTTTAAAATTAATTTCTGGACTAAATCAGAAGATAGAAAAATCAGATTATTTAACTTTTAGCACTGATAACAAGATGTTCCCCATTAGAAGCACTTTTCTGGGCCAGCCATACGAATCTGTTAAAAAAATATTTTAACAGTGCATTATTTAATGCCCATTTACAATTGGATTCTGGTAGAATATGAAGAATAATAAATGAGTTCATTATTTTTCAAAGCTATTATACAAAGAATAACAAATGATTTCAGAGTGGTGGTAAAAATAGTGTTATCAGAAAATTAAACTTCATTGAATAGTTGGAGGTGTGAGCCCTAACTGTATTATGAATTAAATCTGAGCTGCAAAATCTGGGTGCAGTAAAGGGAGGGTAATTGACTTCAGTGCTAGTGGGAAGTTCTGGACTGAGAACAATGGAAACTGAAAGGCTCCTTTTGTCCATGGAACGGGAACAGTGCTGGAAGCAGCAGCTCAAGCTTCCCCACTTCCTTGCCGTGGAGGGATCATCTTTAGGAGTGAACAAGAGTTCATCCTTCATAGACCACACAGTCCATGCTCCACCTGCTAAGCTTGGCAATAAATGTGCCAATTAGTTCCAGGCGTGATTATTTTTTTATGATGTTGACACATGTGCACTAGGAAATGGCATTGCTAGTTTATTTCAGGCACTGAACAGTCATTAGATAATAATGATGTTTCATCACTGCCAAGCCAAGTGAAAACCCAAGAAGTGAAAAATTCTATATCTAGTTGCTAACTCCAACTCCACCTTCCTTATACACACAGTTATTTCTTTTCTCTCTTTCTAGTATCTAATCTATGTACAATTGACAATTCTTTTATTTCAATTTATGACCCTTGCTATTGATTCTACATGGGAAAAACAGACTACAGTGATGGGCTTCAGGGCCATCTTCATGACTTTGGAGGCCCCTGGGCACACGGTAAATTGGGGACCCTTACCACATTACAGTAGGAAATAAATAGCAATTTTTGTCTTTAAAATTTTATTGAAAACCAAAAAATGACCAAACCAAAAATCTCTTTTAGTAGCTTTGCAAGTTTCTCCTGTTCTTCAGCTGCTTTTTTCTTTTTCTTTTTGCAGCTCCACTTGCATATGAATGTCTCATTGCATGATCTGAAACTGGATAAAAAAAAAAAGTACACATCATTGCTAGGGCCCCCTTTCAGCAGGGGGCCCTCGGCATGGGCCCAGTTTGCCCAGGCCTCAGGACACCTATGATGGGCAGAAGTATAAAACCGTAGATGGACCTCGGTGAGATCTTTTATTATACTTTTTCCTCACAAAACACAAGTTGAAAAGTTAAATTTATCTTCCTATAACTGCAAGCATAAACAGGTTGCTAATTTTTTGCCAAATATATAATGCAGACTGAAGTGACTTTAGCTCTGTAACATCTAAACAAAAATGTTTTCCTTACACTGTTGACAATTAGCCAACTCTTGCAGGAGGATTGAATCAGACGAATTTAGAAATATTTTTTAAGTAATTTTCATGCTTATTTTATTTATGTAGAATACAAACATATACTTCTTGTTGAAGCATTACCACTTACTATCACTTTACCAGTGCACACTGTATTCTAAACCAGAGAAAGTGTAAAGCCTTGGAAAACTGGAAAATGGTCAGTTGGCACAAAGACTCCAACTCTAACTCTAGAGATCATAGATCAAGGTTTTCAAGGGTGACTAGTGATTCTGGCTGCTTCAATTTTTGGGTGCTCAATTTGAGACAGCTCACAGAGGCAGCACTTCCTGAAAATTAAGTTCCCCAAGCTGGGCACGTAAAACTTTAGGAACCTAAAAATCACTAGTCACTTCTGAAAATCTTTTTCAGAGGGTTTATAGCACCAGGGCCGGCTCCAGCGTTTTTTCTGCCACAAGCAGTGGAAAAAAAAAAAAAAAAGACGCAATCGGCAGCACTTCAGCAGCAGCTCTACCACTGCCGCTTTATTCTTCGGCGGCAATTCGGCAGCGGGTCCTTCCCTCTGAGAGGGACTCAGGGACCCGCCACCGAATTGCCGCCAAAGAGCCCGACGTGCCGCCCCTTTCCATTGGCCGCCTCAAGCACCTGCTTGCTGCGCTGGTGCCTGGAGCATAGATTCCTCTTTTTGTCCGTATGTTTGAGTCCAATGATAATGAGAGCTACTGTCAAGCACCCAGAAGAAAATGTCACCCTAAGTGTAAAGTTTATCTTCAGTAGGAATTTTGTTGCATTCAGACTGAGTGCATGTAAACAATCTGAGATTAAATTTAAAGGTCTCTTAGTACCACATATTTTAATAAAACTTAGACTTTTTATCTCAGATTATCTGTGTTCCAACATAATTTTAAATGATCAGCTGCTACCTTTAAGTGATTTTTGCAGAGCCTTGTCCTCTAATGAAAACCCCATTACCCTCTTCTAACTTGACTGCGTTTAGTGGGCTTCTGAAAGATATTAATTTAAAAACAAAGAAGATAAGATTTAATGAACTGTGAAAATACTTTAAGTCTGTAAGGAATAGCATTGGAAAGCACTTAATAAAAGGGCCAGGTATGTGAATGGAACTTTTGAGTCTTTCACTTTGTTACAAAGCTAAGAAAAATAAAGTTCTAGGCAAACATTTATATTAACCCAGCCATACATAGCTGACAGTCATGAATGACAAATAATATATTTCTCATGTCGCTGCCTCATATTGAAAATTTCATTCTTATAAAATTAGAGGTAAAATTGAGATCATTGGAGACATCAGACATGAAACCAAACATCATTGTATTCATACTGTGTTTAAGCAATTTTGAAATGTTTTACATATAGAGAAGAACCCACTAACATTGAGTTTATGGCAATAAAATTGCTTTTTAGCAATGCAGTTTCATTCAGATTTTATCTGAAATGAAACAAAATCTGCAACCCACATCTAAAGAGAATAGAGAGGAAGCTGAAGTGCAAATATTCTTATGAGCTTTGGCCTGCTAAATCTTATACCTGTAATTAGTAAGATCTCTCCTGCCTCATAGGAGACCTTTGTGAGAGAAAGTACTTGGACCATGTCTTTGGAAGAAAAATCTTTCAGAATTTCTCTACAGGCATCACTCAGAAATGGTGAAAGTCTCCTACTCTTTAATTTTCTGAGTCACAAGGGGGTTTTAGTGATGTTAATGGCAAGGGGTTGCAAGATAAGTCAACATTTTCACATTTATGTCCTACTGACACATAAGGCTTTAAAATTGGCATCATAAATGGGATTTTTTTTTTTTAAATGGAGATATCCCATCTCCTAGAACTGGAAGGGACCTTGAAAGGTCATTGAGTCCAGCCCCCTACCTTCACTAGCAGGACCAAGTACTGATTTTGCCCCAGATCCCCACCTCAAGGATTGAACTCACAACCCTGGGTTTAGCAGGCCAATGCTCAAACCACTGAGCTATCCCTGATTGCCAGATCAATTTTGCTAAGTTTTTAAGTATTTTTTGTTCTAAGTGGATTCTTTCCTGGCTGTACATCATCTCCATCCATTGCCTTCTAATTATATTTTATGTTCCATCTCTTGAAACCCCAGAACTTTCAAAGGAGGTTGCATTAATGCTGCAGAAGGTAGAGCCAAGACCTGCGATTGGAACAATTAACTATTTGGTTGATGATGAGTCAGAGAGGAGAACCCAGTTCACTATCCCAAAAGCTGAGTTGGCTCATCAGTGCTAATATGGTAAAAAAATTATTTTAGTCCCTAAAGATATGACTATACTGCAATCGGGAGGCGGGTGTGATTGCTGTGTGTATATGCACACCCAAGATAGCTTTGATAGAGTGAGCTTGCTAAAAGTAACAGTGAGAAGCAGCACAGGCTAGCCACTCAAGTACACTTCCCAATTGTAGTGTAGATATATCCTAAAATGAGAAGATATGATTGTAAATACACACCAGGAGCTTATTGGTGCCAATTTTACATAATCACTTCTTGGTGAAGTGACAGAGGATCAGTGGAAAACCTTAAGTCCTTCTTGAGTCCTCAAAACAGGGCTTAAAAGGGACTTAAGTTATGCAAAGACCTACATTTCACCCTTTTCAGAGCAGAATCACACCTTAAACAGGAAACGCGTCTACTAAACTACCTCATAAAATGGAAAAACTTTCCTTTATTTTGCAAAGAATTTGTGATTGCAACTTTACAAAATAATGATGATATTCATAGTAGTATCTTTACCTAAAATACCACAAAACAGGAAAGTTAATAATGGGTGAGGAGGTGGATGTCTAACAGGAATGGGAGTGGCAATTCCAAAAGGCATTTCAATGGATTCACACCTTATAGAAATTACTGTGCCTTGTTCCGCTAAAAATGGGATTTTTTTCCACCTCCCATTCTGGAGCACATGAGCACCCTCACACACACAAAATTACAAGTAAAAGAGAAGAGCACCAACTATAAACATGATTACAGTTTTCTACAGTAGACAAAAATGTCATTGCGCATATAATATGCTGTAATTAATCCTTCCAAGCTTCCCTGTCTACACAGTACAACATAACTATAGGTTGTCTGTCACCTAGTGACTTTTGCAGGTGAGCAATTATTATGATAATTAATAGTTAGAGAAATGACTAGAACAGCCCTATAGTCTTTTACATAAGGAAAACTTGCTATTTATTGTGTGAACTTTGCATTGTCACTCAAAATCCATATTTTTGTGGCTTCCTTCCCAAATCAAAATTACTGACACAGCCTTGCATACTCCTGGAAGAGAATACCATTGATTCCAGCCTTTGGCAAGTAAACAAATATTTAAATACAAGTGCTGTTGGAAAGCTCATTTGAAGCTTGTGAAAGTATGAAATGTAATACTGTACGCAAAACAGGAATAGTAAGCTTGGCTTGGAGCTGCGAGGGTGTAGGTGGGGCGTGTGAAGTAATTGCACCTCTGGGGTGTTAGGAGACACCGTCTGTCTGTTAGTTTGTTTGTTTATAATGTTGCATGCAGGTATAGTTCTTCCAGAAGGATGAATAGCAGTTTTAGCATCAGCTCTCTGAGGAATACAGGCACATTTGATCATTTTGGAATTTTGCTACTTGAATTTTGACACTGCCTCAGTCCACTTGTATGTTATAGTTAATAAATCAGACTATAAAGCAATGGAATTCTTGCCCAAGATGTTTTTATAAAAAAAACAGAAGCCAGACAACAGAAAAATTAAACTACCCAGTTATTGTCATTTATGCGGTAACCTTGCGACTACCGACTATATGGTCCAGCGCATCAGAAAGTAGAATGGGACTCCAGAGGCTTGGTTTCTATTCCTGGCTCTGCCCCTAACTCGCTGTGTGATCTTGGGAAAGTCACTTCAACTTTTGATACTTCTCTTTCCCCTATGACCCTTTGTCTTTCCTGCCTATGTAAAGTAGACTAGGTAGGACTGTCTGCTAGGTTTAAATACAGTGTTTAACACTGTTATTATCGGTAGTATTATGGTGGGAACCCTAATCAAGGATCAAGGCTCTACTCTGCTAGGCGCTGTATAGAAATGTAACAGGAAAGACAGTCCCTCCCCTGAAAGTTCACAATCCAAATCACGTAAGCAGACAAAACTGACAAATATGGTGAGAGAATAAGGTAATAAAATGAACAGAGTGAAGCAGAGAAGCAGAAGTCACTGCTCAACCATTGTCTAGCCAGTGGCAGATCAGAGTGATTTGTGGAAGCAGAGATGGTTTTAGGAAGGATTTAAAAGAGAAGTAAGAATATTACTGGAGAGCGTTTCCTGTGCATGGAGGGGAGACATGGGAGAAAGGGCAGAAGCAGTTGAAGGAGAAGTGGGTAACCTGACTGTTAGAGTTGACGACAGGACAGTTCTGTTTCATGGCAACTTTTAAGGTTTCAAAATTGACTTTTATTCCACACTGGAAAAATTAAATTATATTGAAATGCCCATTTTCAGATCAAAACCTTAGTTTTCCACTTCAGGAAGGGGGTTTATAGAATCCAGTAGTTAGAGAGCTCGGAGATCCAGATTCATGTCCCTGGTGTGCTTGATTTAGAGCAGATTTTATCATCCCAGATCACTCGGAATCACCAATCCTAGGCCAGTGCCCTCACCACCAGGCTACCACTTGTTAAATTCCCACTTGCTTCTCCTTCCCACCCCCTTTGATGAAATGTCATTTAATCAAAAGTGTTCGAAGCAGCTCTACTGGGGATGGTTGCTGCCATCATCAGCAGAGTGAAGGTGCAGATAACAGCTTGATAAGCTAATAGATCTGAGAGACAGGAAATAGGGTGGAGTTAAATAAGGAAAGGCCTGGAAAGTACAGATCTAGTATTTGTGTGTGAAGTGGTGGTGGAGGGGGCCAGCAGATGGATGAAAATGGGGCGTGGAGAGATGTGTTCAGTGTGACAAGACAGAAAAATAATCTTAGAAGCAGTGACTGGCATCAAGGCCAAAGAGTAGTAGTCAAGGTACAAGATGAGGGTTCACACAAAAATGTTAGCGGTCTGGACAGACAGAAATGGTCAAATAGTAAGAATAAATATCTAAGTAGAAGCTGCAAGAATTGGCCAATGGGATCCTGATCTCAGCTGTAGCCTCTGCATATTACAGTAATATAAGCACAGTAGTAGGTAGGTGAATCTCAAAAGGTTCAGAAGTTAGGTTCAGATAAGCATCTAAAAGTTCAGATAGCTACCTCAGCATTACTAGAGACCAACATCTCAAAAATGTTGGGACTCTGTTGCTTCTTCAACTGGATCACTGTGCTACTATGCACAATCTGTTATCTATATAAATGCTTTTGTTTAGGAATCGTGATGGCTGCATTTATCAACTAGCCCATGAGTTACAGTCCTGCATTCTTAGAAACTACCCATATAGACATTTCCTACTACCACTTGTACCCACAGGAGATAGATACTGCCACTCACCCAGGCAGACAACAGATTCTGTGCATGGAGAGTCTATAAATGGCCTATACAGGTGGCTGAATCTCTCTTCTTCCCACCCAGGTGGTAGTATGCAAAAGGTGTGTTTTGCAAGACCATGTGTGTGTGCGCATGCTAAAATGAAGGGATGTGGTTAAAGGTTCCTGAAAAAAATCAAAGTCTTTTAGACATATGTAAACTTGGGAGATCCAAAGGAGGTAAAGGGCACCTGTGTAGTTACCCTGGGTCTCTGCTCTGCAGTGAGGCATCATAGATTGGCAGAGCAACTGAGCACTCTGCCCATATTAACTTCAGTTGGTTTCCCCAGTGACTTTAAAGGGTGGTAATTTGAGAGAGCCCAGCAATCTCTCACACCCATGGACCACCCTTCCTTTGTTTCACCGAGCTGGAAGTATGAGGGAAGTGTTTCCACAGGGTTAGGGAATCAGGGGAAGAACATGTTGCAATAGTGACACTTCCCCTTCCACTTTTCCTAAGGCCCAGATCCACCTGGGCAGCCCCTTGAACACATGGTGATGGAGAAGAGCAAGGAGCTCTTATTTAACAGGTTTCTGTTTGCACCGTGGTGTATCACTAAGCACAGTTAAATTATACAGAAGAAATCAAGCATGTCTATAAAGGACAGATAAATTTAAGAGCTGCACTGTGTATCCTCTATTCCCTTGAAAAGCTGACCTGTTTATTTCCTGGAAATGTCAGTTCTGAGCACCAGCCTCTTAGCACCAGTCCTCTCCAACATAGCTATACTGAAGTAGTAAATGCTACATTAGATTACAACAGGATTCCTTTTTCTTTGCGTTTTAATCATATGACAAATTAGATTGAATTTGCATTTACACAGCATTTTATGATGTAAGCTTCTTAATATACTGCAGCTTGATACAGCAGTGAATTGCATTATCCCTAATGGATCATTAGTTCTGAGATTTAGTATTTGATCTTGTTTTATTATCTTCCCTAGCTATAGTCTATACCTAATTTTTCCCTGAAATGAACATTATTGATTTACTTATTAAATACTGTCTGCCTAGTGTGAATTTTTCACACCAGCAGTATGATGAATTCTTTTTAAAAATAATGATTATCTGCAGCACAATGCTTGAAATACTGGCTTCATAAGGAGTGTTTCAATGGATTTCAGCTAAATGCATTGTATTAAAAAATGTCTTGTACCTTCTTTGCAAAATGCCAAGCACTGATTGTACCTCTTAGAGAAACAGTACAATCAATACATGATTATATTCTTTAAAGAAAGTCTGCCCATTTCAGGTTTTGGGGTTGTTGGGTTTTTTTGTTTTGTTTTTGGCTTCTCGTCATTTAAAAGGGCAACCCATTGCAGGTTAGGTCTGGTGAAAAAGTAATTGGTCAGATTTTAAATTAAGATTTTCATGAAAGAATTTCATTTAGGTTTAAGACAACAGTCACTTTATAGTGTGTTAAACTTCTAATTCACTGTTCAAACATACTGGTAGTTGTTACATACAACACTATATTCCAACAGCCAGGACTTCACACATCTTTTGTGCACTGGGGTGAAATTGTGGCCCCCACTGTATTCAAAGGTGCCAGGATTTCGCCCAGACACACTCGGATGTAAGTAAGGACCGAGTAAAAGCCGAGAAAAGACTTGGACCACAATTTTGAAACCTAGGTGCCTAAAGTTAGGCTTCTTCAGGGTACCATATTAAAAAGCATTTAAGTGACTTCGGAGCCTAAGACTTCTGAAAGTCAGTGGATTTAGGCTCTAAGAGAGGAAGAAGTTTTTCAAATATTACTCCTAAATCCACATTTAAGCATTAGAGCTGGTCAGAAAATGTGTTTTTCCTTCTGTAGAAAATTTTGATTTTTCATCAAAAACCTCAGAACTGAAATCTTTTGGCTATGAAATCAGAAGTTTCCGCTCAGAGAATAAAAAATATTTCATTTTGGGTTGGGTTAACCAAAATCATAATGTTTTGGTTTGATGAATTGAATCGAAACATTTTGTTTTAGGACAGTTTGACTTTAAATGTATCTATCTGTGCTGCCACGGTACCACATAGCAGTTATTGTTTGGTTTCCCTCACACCCTATTTGTCTCCAGCAGGTTGGGATCACTGGCTGGACTACAACTCCCATGAAACACCAGAATTTCCCCTATTGCTGACCCATTGGAGTGTATCCTGGGAGTGACATGGCTCTGATGCATCATGCAAGATGCAGGCTTGCTGGGGAGTCTGGCCCATGGAGGATAAGGGGAGCATTGGCTACCAAACTAAAACTGCCATGATTTTTTGCAGAAGTTCAGGAGGACACAGTTTAAATGTTGAACCAGGCTAAAAACACATTTACATTCAGGCATATCATAGATTCATAGATTCTAGGACTGGAAGGGACCTCGAGAGGTCATCGAGTCCAGTCCCCTGCCCTCATGGCAGGATCTTGATCAAAAGTGTCTAAATGAAATGTTTGACATGTTTCAAGTGAGTTTCAGTTATTGGCCAGAAGTTTGCGCTTTTCAGCTGAAAACTTCTCAGTCTCCCCCCTCACACAAACATAGGGACCAGATGTCCCGTTTTTAAAGGGGACTTTTTCTTATATAGGCACCTATTACCCCTTACCCCCTGTCCTGTTTTTTCACAGTTGCTATCTGGTACATATATATAAACAGAATCAACATTTTCTGGGAAAAGTAGACACTTTTCACAAAAAAACTCAATTGTCCAAACAAAAAAAAACAGATTTGATGGAAGACTTTCTGATGAGCCCTATTAACTTAGGTGACTAAACAGAGACTTAGGAACCTAACTTTAGACAACTAGGTTTGATTTCTGTTTCCCCTTAGCATTTGACATAATTTAAGTATGTCTTACTACATTGTATTTGCCAACAATTTTAGATGGTAACTGAAGCGTGTGGTTGTGAAAGTTGGACAAGCCTCTACCATTATAATAATTTCTGTGACACTTATTTGCATACCTTTAAACCAATTGCCTGCTGGCTTTGGGTCAGATCCTATTCCATTTGATGTCAATGACAGGTTTGATTTACATTATAAAATGATTTATATTTCTTATATGGGGGAAAGTAGCGGACTAGAAATGCATATTATTTACTTTATAACTTGTCAAGTGGCAATAATGTACTCTGTACTTACAGAATCAGATATTAAGACAAGCTGGAGAAAGACAGAGAATACACACAGAAACCTATGTGAAAGAGTCATTTTCAATTTAGAAATGAACAGGTTTGTGTATGAGTTTAGTTTTGCAATTTTTGTTGCTTTTGCAAGAAACCAGTCAGGTTTTAAATTAATATAGTAGCCAATATAAATAAGAAAGCTATACAAGCAACAAGATTTTTTTTAAAAAGCCTGATAAGATTTTCAGAAAGCAGATCAGTTTTTGTGTCAAGTTCTTTTGAAAATCTGGCCAGATAAAAATAGCTTGCACTCTCTCTTTGTCTCTCTCTCTGTGATGGAATGTCCCCTCTGTATTCATACCCTACACACTATTATAATAATCTTTGTACAAAATATACCTTGTAAGGTATCATTTGAAAATTGATAACTTGCTGGTCAGCAATGTCATGGTGAAATGTATGCAGCCACATTATACTCAAAGTTATGACCATAAGCTGAAATCATGTCTTAAGTATGTTTACCTGGGAAGTGGGGAAAGATAAAGAACAAGTTGACGGCCCTAGCTAGGTGTAATCAAAGCTGATGGGCCATCACTTATACAGTGGCTATTCTTTGGCATAGAAGGGGGGGGGGAGACAAGAGACAAGACAAATCTGCATTTCAGCATACATAGTTGGAAAACACACACAAAGAGAGACACAGCATGAAACTTCCTCCACCCAGACTCCGTGTCTCTTCGCTCTCAGCTGGAAAGAATTTTATACAGGGGTCACTCTCAGGAAAATGCATTTCAAAGGCTGACTGAACTATAAAATTGAGGGGCAAAAACACCTCAAATTATCTCCCCCTGTCCATCTCTCTTTCACCTAGGAGGACAAATGAAAACAGCTGTTGGACCTTGGGGCCAGATCCTGGACTAAGAGTTTGGTCAGCAATGTAATTGGAGCATCTGGCAAGGGGACTCCATCTTGAACCAAATCGAATATGTTAAATTTAGAAAGTGTTTTATTTTTCTTGTAACCATTTCTGACTTAACACCTCATTACTTGTAATCATTTAAAACCTCTTTGTAGTTAAATAAAATCTTTGATCAAAACTAATCTAGTGATGTGAACTGCATGGGTAGCTCCACATGAGGTGGCAAACTATTGTATCTTGATCCCCTTAAAAAGGCAATGGACCTAATATGGCTGGACAGTGCAGAACACATGTTTTGGGGGGAAATCCAGGATTGGGAGTGTATTGGGGTCACCCCGCATGTGGAAAACAAGGCTGGTGGAAACCAGAGTGTGACTGGAGTGTTTCTGGGAGGCTGAAGCTGAACACAGACACTCATGAGGTGACCTGCATTCTGTCAGACTGGTTGTGAGCAGCTCAGGTTGGAGGTACAGCAGCAAAGCATTGTGAGGCTTCCAAGGTTGCATGGCAGGTGGGGACACAGAACCTCACTGGTCTGGATTGCACCCTGGAATATCATACTCAGCCTTCCCGACAAGCAAAGCATTGTCATTAACATTTGCTTTAAGTTCAAAACCAGTTTTATTGTGTTTACACTCCCAAGCACAACACCGTTCATCACACTGAACACTCATTTGTTCCACTGGGCTGTGTGCTCCTGCTAAAGAGAACAAATCTTACTCAGTTTAGCAACCCGCCATAACCATGTTTTTGAGGTTATTTTAAAAAAACATGGTTTTGATTGCTACATATATAAAGGGATATTTCAATTTTCTCAAAGAAAGTGCCTCTGACATTGAGGCATTGTATGTAAAACTGGTACTATCCTGGTAAAACCAGAATCTATGATCACATTATTTTTGGTTGTTTTGGCTCTGCAGTGCTAACAGGAATAAAAAGTAGTAAAACATTAAAGGCAAGATCACTGGGTCTAACTCGCACTGTTAGAAGGTTGATATATAGGTAACTCAGAAGAAATTTTCCCATGTGCAGATTATTCCACAACTGACTATTATGGAGATCTTTGCAACTTATACTGAAGCATATGGTTCTAGCCAATGTCAGAAACAGGATAATGGAATAGGTGGACCCATAAGTAGCCGCCAAGGTACATTGTTACCATAGCCAGGGTAGTCTTGAACAAAAGCTTTGTATTTCTCTGTATTTCCCATAATAAAAATCAATACAATTTTTAAGACTACATTCATTTCTACCAAGTCTGCCATCCTTGCTCAGCATTTCAGTAGTTTAGCTAATAAAAGGTAATCATTCTTTTTCCATAGCTGTTACAGCTGGGGGCATGGTGGGTAGAAACTGTTAAATTCAGCATAGCTCTGGTTTCCAGAAGATTATTATACTTGAAGGAGAAAAAGCAATAGCTCTTCCCTCCCTCTCTGGAGTGTCACTAGGAAATGTTATCTTTTCAGTAGTATTTAATGACAGTTTATGTGGCCAACCCGAACTAATAATCTTTAATTTTTTTAAAAAACCTTATCATTATCCTGCCAACATGCAATGGAGGTGTATGTGACTCACTTTGGGATACTGTAGTCATGAAATAAAAAAAGGAAGCCAAAGCAGTAGTTAATGCCTGCGATCTCGTCCCGCGATATTAATTGCTGAAGATATGGGCATGACATGGTGTTCATTTGTTTCTCAGTGTGAGCTATCTTATCAGCTGTTACCAAATCACTGATTAGTGGAGACAGCCTCCAGATATTTTTCAATCCTGTATTGTTTGTATTGCTGACAGTAAATAGAACAAACCACTCTTCCCTTGCACAGTCTGAATTTTTAAACACATTTGTACTTTTCTGTCCTTGTTTGTTTCCTTCATGTTACTTCACAGATCCACATCAGTGCAGGCAGCTGAACAGAATCTGTCTTAGCAAGGCAAAAAGTGAATTGCCTACTGTGAGGGGTTGGATCACAGAAACCCACTTGGGGCTGCCAACTGATGTGCCAAGACTACTTCTGCCCCTGCTTTCCCTGCCAGCTTGGGACTCCGGCACCCTGTCTTCTAGACACGCCAGTCTCCTCCAACACAGACCCAGGGTCTGAACCACGTGCCCAAAGCTGCAGACTTAACGGAAAGCAACTTAAGAAGTATTCCTATCTTTAACACTCAGATGCCCAACTCCCAATGGGATCCAAACCCCAAATAAATCTGTTTTATCCTGTATAAAGCTTATACAGGGTAAACTCATAAATTGTTTGCCCTCTATAACACTGATAGAGAGATATGCACAGCTGTTTGTCCCCCCCCCCCCAGGTATTAATACATACTCTGTGTTAATTAATAAGTAAAAAGTGATTTTATTCAATACAGAAAGTAGGATTTAAGTGGTTCCAAGTAGTAACAGACAGAACAAAGTGAATTACCAAGCAAAATAAAATAAAACAAGCAAGTCTAAGCCTAGTACAGTAATAAAACTGAATACAGATAAAATCTCACCCTCAGAGAGGTTTCAATAAGTTTCTTTCACTGACTGGATGCCTTCCAAGTCTGGGCCCAATCCTTTCCCCTAGTACAGCCCTTGTTCCAGCTCAGGTGGTAGCTAAGGGATTTCTCATGATGGCCGCCCCCTTTTTTCTGTTCCACCCACTTATATATCTTTTGCATAAGGCGGGAATCCTTTGTCCCTCTGAGTTCCCACCCCTCCTTCTCAATGGAAAAACACCAGGTTAAAGATGGATTCAAGTTCAGGTGACATGATCACATGTCACTGTAAGACTTCATTGCCCACTTGCCAGCACATAGGTATACAGGAAGACTTACAAGTAAAACAGAGCCATCTACAGTCAATTGTCCTGGTTAAGGAGCCATCAAGATTCCAAACCATCATTAATGGCTCACACTTTGCATAATTACAATAGGCCCTCAGAGTTATATTTCATATTTCTAGGTTCGGATACAAGAGTGATATATTTATACAAATAGGTTGACCACACTCAGTAGATTATAAGCTTTGTAATGATACCTTACACGAGACCTTTTACACAAAGCATATTTTAGTTACATTATATTCACACTCATCAGCAAATTTTCATAAAATCATATAGAGTGCAACATCACACCTGATATACATTGTAATCTACTCCTCACTTATGCAGTGTCAGTGTTGCAAGCAGACACTCAAGTCATGAATCAGGCCCAAAAAACCCATGAGATTTAAAACAAAACAATATTTGGGGGAGGGTGTTATTTGCCTTCTGGTTTTTGAATCTCTAGGGTGCACTCAGGTCACATTTTCAAACTTTTCTTTTCAAGCAGGAGGGCTAGAAACTCATTTTTTTTTAAAAATGAAACCTGAAATTATCTCCTAATCAAATACCTCCTGGAAATGAGACTTTAAGAACAGCCATCAAATATTGTGAGACTTGCAATAAAATCGAGAGTGTTGGCAACACTGCAGTGCATTTCACTATTTAACTCATCAAGTGTTCTCACTACCTAACTCAAAAAACCTCCAAAAAACACATTTACTCAACTGAAAGCAAAGATATAATAAATATTGATGGGGAGTCTTAAAGGGTGCAGATTGATGGTCCAGTTCATGAAAAATTGTGGAGCCTCTACTGTACATGTCAGCAGCAGTGCTGTGAAGGCTGGCCATGCCCCCAGAGCCCTGGTTGTCTAGAGAGCTGGCAAGCCCATCCCTACTTCCTCCTGCCAGCTCTCCTCCCATTGGAGAAGGGGGATACTATTTGTGAAGACACTGAGGGTATGTTGACGCTACAATAAAATAATCCGCATCACTGAGTCTTAAAGTCCAGGTCAGTTGACTTGGGCTCGCAGGGTTCAGGCTCTAGGGCTAAAAATTGCAGAGTAGATGTTTGGGTTTGGGTGGAAGCCTGGGCTCTGAGACCCCATAGGGGTGGAGAGTCGTAGAGACTGGGTCCAGCCTGAGCCCAAATAGCTACACTGCAATTTTTAGCCCTGTGCACCCATGTTGGCTGACCCAGGCCAGCCACGGCCATGCTGCGGGTCTTTTATTACAGTGCATACACACCCCATGTGGGCTGCAGAAGAGGGCTGTGGGGACACAGCAGGTCCAAACAAAATGTGAACTCGGGGCTACTAGATAAGTCTTGGGAGCAGACTGAACATGTGGTCTCTAAAACTCCAGTTTTTTTTCAAGAATTGGCCACTGCCCAAAGAAAAGAAGGTGCCTTAATTCAGAACTAAAGGGCTGAGGCTGGAGAGGCAGCTGAGTCTGTTTACTGATGGGGTGGAGTTCCCATTAGGCCCCACTTATCATTGCCAACTCTTGCGATTTTATTCTGAGTCTTTTTCTATTTGGTGTTTTTCTTAAATCCCCAGCTCCTGGATTCATAGAAATGTAGGGCTAGAGGGGACCATGAGAAGTCATCAAGTCCAGCCCTGTGTGCTGAGGCAGGACCAAGTGTACCTAGACCATCCCTGACAGGTGTTTGTACAACTTGTTCTTAAAATCCTCCAGTAATGGAGATTCCACAGCTTTCTTTGGAAGTCTATTCCAGAGCTTAACTACCCTTAGAGTTGGAAAGTTTTTCCTAATATCTGACCCAAATCTTCCTTGCTGCATATTAAGCTCTTACTTCTACCTTCAGTGGACATGGAGAACAATTGATCATTATAACAACACTTAACATATTGGAAGATTGTTATCAGGTGCCCATTCTGTCTCTCTTTCCTCATGACTCAACATACCCACTCCTTTTAAAACATATTTGTCACAGGTCAGGTTATCTAACCTTTGTATCACTTTTTGGTGTTCTCCTCTGGACTTTCCAATTTGTCCACATCTTTCCTAAAGTGTGGCATCCAGAATTGGACTCACTTCTCCAGCTGAGGCCTCACCACTGTCAAGTAGATTGGAACAATTACCTTTCATGTCTTATATATGGCATTGTTGTTAATACACCACAGAACATATCAGTCCTTTTTGCAACTGCCCCACTTTGTTGACTCATACTCAGTTTGTAATCCACTATAACCCCCAGATCCTGCTCATCAGCACAACCAGCTAGCCAATTATTCCCCATTTTGTAGTTGTGCATTTGTTTTTTCCTTCCCAGATATAGTACTTTGCATTTGTCTGAAGGACAACTCTGAAGGAAGTCACATGTGAAATTGCAGAACTACTAACTGTAATCTGTAACCTATCATTTAAATAAGCTTCTGTACCAAATGACTGAAGGATAGCTAATGTGACATCAATTTTTAAAAAGGGCTCCAGAGATGATCCCAGCAATTACGGGATGGTAAGCCTGACTTCAGTACTGGGCAAACTGCTTGAAACTCTAGTAAAGAAAAAAATTGTCAGACACATAGATCAACATAAATTGTTGGGGAAGAGTCAATATGGTTTTTGTAAAGGAAAATCATGCCTCACCAATCTACTAGAATGCTTTGAAGGGGTCAACAAGCATGTGGACAAGGGGGATCCAGTGGATATAGTGTACTTAGAGTTTCAGAAAGCCTTTGACAAGGTCCCTCACCAAAGGCTCTTAAGCAAAGTAAGCTGTCATGGGATAAGAGGGAAGGTCCTCTCATGGATTGGTAATTGGTTAAAAGATAAGAAACAGAGGTTAGAAATAAATGGTCAGTTTTCAGAATGGAGAGAGGTAAATAGTGGAGTCCCCCAGGGGTCTGTACTGGGCCCAGTCCTATTCAACATATTCATAAATGATCTGGAAAAGAGGATAAACAGTGAGGTGACAAAATTTGCAGATCATACAAAATTACTCAAGATAGTTAAGTCCCAGGCAGACTGCAAAGAGCTACAAAAGGATCTCTGAAACTGGGTGACTGGGCAACAAAATGCCAGATGAAATTTAGTGTTGATAAATGCAATGTCATGCACATTGGAAAACATAATCCCAACTATACATATAAAATTATGGGGGGTCTAAATTAGCAGCTACCACTCAAGAAAGAGATTTTGGAGTCATTGTGGATAGTTCTCTGAAAACAACCACTCAATGTGCAGTGGCAGTCAAAAAAGCTAACAGAACGTTGGGAATCACTAAGAAAGGGCTAGATAATAAGACAGAAAATATCATATTGCCTCTGTATAAATCCATGGTACGCTCACATCTTGAATACTGCATGCAGATGTGGTCGCCCCATCTCAAAAAAAGATATATTGGAATTGAAAAAGTTTCAGAAAAGGGCAACAAAAATTATTAGGGGTATGGAACAGTGAATAATAAGACTGGGATTTTTCAGCTTGGAAAAGAGACAAGTAAGGGGGGATATGATAGAGGTCTATAAAATAATGATTGGTGTGGAGAAAGTAAATAAGGAAGTGTTATTTATTCCTTCTCATAACACAAAAACTAGGGGTCACCAAATGACATTAATAGGTAGCAGGTTTAAAACAAACAAACGGAAGTATTTTTTTCACACAACGCACAGTCAGTCTGTGGATCTCCTTGCCAGAAGATGTTGTAAAGGCCAAGACTACAACAGGGTTCAAAAAAGAACTAGATAAGTTCATGGAGGATAGGTCCATCAATGGCTATTAGCCAGGTTGGACAGGGATGGTGTCCCTAGCCTCTGTTTGCCAGAAGCTGGGAATGGGCAACAGAGAATGGATCACTTGATTACCTGTTCTATTCAATCCCTCTGGGAGACCTGGCATTGGCCACTGTCAGAAGACAGGATACTGGGCTAGATGGACCTTTGGTCTGACCCAGTATGGCCGCTCTTATGTTCTTATTTTGTCTTTATTGAATTTAATCTTGTTGATTTCAGATCAATTCTTATCAAGGTTGTTTTGAATGTCTGTCCTCCAAAGTGCTCGCAACCCCTCCCAACCTGGTGCCATATACAAACTTCATAAGCATACTCTTCGCTCCATTATCTAAATCATCAATGAAAAAATTGAATATTACTGGACCCAGATGACCCTTGTGGCATTCCACTAGATACATCCTCCCAGTTTGACTATAAGCCATTGGTAACTATTCTTTGAGTATAGTCTTTTTCAACCAGTTTTGCACCCACTTTATAGTAATTTCATGTAGACCACATTTCCCTAGTTTGGCTATGAGAATGTCAGGTGGGAGTGTGTCAAAACCTTACTAAAATCAAGATGATGTATCATGCCTACTTCTTCCCCCCATCACTAGACAAGGGGTTCCCAAACGTGGTTCGTGGCTTGTTCATGGTAAGCCCCTAGCGGGCTGGGCCACCGCTTCCTGCAGCTCCCCTTGGTTGGGAATGGCAAACTGCTTACACTGGGAGCTGCAAGCAGCCGTACCTGCAGACGTTCAGGTAAACAAAGCATCTCACGGCCTGACAGGGGCTTACCCTGAACAAGCTTGGGAACCCCTGCACTAGACCATTAATCCTGTCAAAGAAGGTGCTTACAAACTGTTTGTTTAATAATTTGTTCCATTATTGTTCCAGGTATCAAAGTATGCTAAATGATCTATAATTTCTGGGGTCCTCTTTGATCCCCTTTTTAAAAAACCAAGTACTATATTTGCCCCTCTGCAGTCTTCTGGGACCTCACCCATCCTCTATGAGTTCTCAAAGATAATTGCTAATGTCTCCAAGATTTCTTCAACTAGTTCCTTAAGTACCCTAGGATGAATTTCATCAGGCCCTGCCAACTTGAATACATCTAACTTATCTAAATATTCTTTAACCTGTTCATTCCTTATTTTGGCTTGCGTTACTTCCCCTTCTATTATTATTTGTTATTAATTGTATTGAGTATCTTTTTAGTGAAGACTAAAGTAAAATAGGTATAAAACATCTTAGCTTTCTTGTTGTCAGTTATTAGCTCTCCTTCCGCAACTAAGTAGAGGACTTACACTTTCCTTTATCTTTCTCTTGCTCCTAATTTATTTAAAGAACCTCTTATCTTTTATGTCCCTTGCTAGATATAACAGATTTTGTGTCTTAGCCTTTCTGATTTTGTCCCTACATGTTTGTACTATTCTTTTGTACTCCTCCTTAGCAATGTATCTGTGTTTCCTGTACAAGTGCAAGAATCTTAGCTCTCATTAAAAAATAAAAGTTTCCAGCCATCTTTTTATATAGTAAAGCTTGAAAGTATAACCTGAGTTCAGGCAAAAGGCTTAAAAGCAGAAAGCAAATAAAGAGAGTTGCAAACTTGTTATTTAAAAAAAATAAATCAGGATTTTGGGGGGGGGGGGGTCCTGACTCATAATATATGAGTGTTTGGGTTTGGCAATATTGGACATCCTGGATTTTAAGTGATCTTTTCAATGAGAGCGTTATTCTATCTGTGCTAGTAAATGCATTGGGATATATCTCTGTGTTGGAGAGGTTCCTGGGTGAATTCCTGCTTCTTCAGAGAGGGAAGTCCCTTGCCATAAAAGTAACCTCATCTTTCTTTCTCCTGGCAAATTTTCTCCTTCCTCATCACCCACATTAGGCAACCAGTTCATTTTCTCATTATAACTGCCAAAAAGTGCCCCTCCTCTGTTTCACTTCCTCCTGATGACTAGCTGTCTTCTCCTCAGAGTCTATTTTTAATTTCATGTTTGGACCCAGATATCAGTTGGATCCTCCAGGTGCGACTAAAACACAAACAAAAAGTATTTCACCACAGTGAAGCCTTGTGAGTGTGAACCCTATCATCCAAGCTGAGAAACCAGATGACCACAGAGAGTTGAATGACCAAGCACTGATGGGACATGAAAATATATCACCACCCCACACGAATAACAGTTCAGAGTAGAGCTGGGTGACAGTGAGCACCCTGTAACCCCCATATTCATCATTTGTATATAATTGTGATATTTCATATAAAGCATACCATGTAAGGTATCATGGGAAAGGTTGTAATCTGCTGAAAGCTTTGTTCTAACTAAATATGTGTATCATTAGTGCATATGAAGTTATGAGATTGCGTTGTATGGTTGTCACTAAAATATGCTGAGAGTTGTGGAATCGCCTAGATATTAGCTTACCAGAGACAAAAACAAAGGCTGTAACCAATGCCCAGATGGGTGTCAAACAACCATTGTCCAGCAAGGGAGTTACAATTCAATGATTCACTTGCACAAGTCCACAACAGGGGAATTGTTCAACCATGGCTGGTGACTCAACAATGCCCACCAGAGATGCCTAAACTTGTGTTCTCCAAGGACATGGAATGAGGATATAAAATAGAGGACAGAAGCCGCATGGTTTGTCCTATCTCTTCCCCCACCTATGCTGAAGGGAACTAGAATGCTGGCGCTAAGGACACTGGTCTCCAAGCTAATAGGGAGAGGCTGCATATGAAAGACTGTACCCAACCTGCAGTATTCAGTGGGGTGAGAAAAACTGCTTAGTCTAGATATTGCCTAGTCTAATAATATTGGCTGAGAATTTAAACTGCATGCTTATCTTTTATTTTCTTTTGGTAATTACTCTGACTTTTGCCTATCACTTATAATCACTTAAAATCCATCTTTTATAATCAATAAACTTATTTTAATATTTATCTTTACCAATGAGTTTGACTGAAATGCTTTGTAAATCTGCTCAGGTTACAAAGGCTGGTGTATGTTCACTTTCCATTGATGAAGTGGTGAACCAATTAATAAACTTGCATTGCTCAGCAAGGGTCTTGAGCAGTGCAAGACGGTATATTTCTCAAGTACAAGGCTGGGAGCTGGAGGGTGATTTGGCTGACGCCTTACTCTGCGTGATTTGTGAGTGGGTCTGGGAGCATTCATGCAAATCTAGCTGGGTATGGGGCTTCACATGCAGTTATACTAAGTGGTATCAGCACCTGGAGGGTTTTACCAGTAAGGCATTCTGAGAAACAACCCAGATTAGTGAGTTATAGGGGCACAGCAATCCCACAGTCCCAGTTTGCAGTCCAGGGATCCTGTCACAGACAGTGGAGCCCGTTTTTCTGGAATTGTTGAGATTTTCAAAAAAATTCCTAGTTCCAAATTGGGACGAAGTGTCAAAATCTTGACATTTTTCATGAGCTGAAAATCCCTGCCTCGCTCTCCTCCCAAAAAACAATCAGATCAGCTCAACCAAAATGTTTTGTTTCACTTTCAGGCTTATTTATTTAATTTTAACACCATAAGTTACAAATTTGAAAACAAAAAGTTGTGGAGGTTTTCTTTTTAGAAAGTGTCAAAGCGGCACATGAACAGTTTCAACAGTCCCCCCCCACAAAACATTTTCAAAACATAAAATTAATCAAAACTGACGCTTTCCCACAAACAGTTTTGATTTCAATGAATTGGCATTTTCCAAACAAAAACAGGGTTAAAGAAAAAACTTCTGACCAGCTCTAATTAAGAAACTGCTCTCTCCCGCCACTCTACTTCCAAACTGCTCCCCAAACTTCTCCAAATCAGTGAGAACTATAGCAGTGCTTCCCCTCACAGGCTGAGTTTACTTCTGCACATTAGAGTGGGCCCACATAACAGAGGAGGCAGCTTGATCATCTTGTCTAGCTAACTGTGTGGAATTTAGTCCCACTTTTTAACCTTAAGAATTAAAATTGCTTAGTGGCAGACTGAGACCCTAAATTAAATCTACATTTAAGGCATTTCCATTACAGTATTAGCAGCAGCCCCAGCAATTTATTCTGTATCATACCTACAAGATTCCACTCATTTCTGAAAATTGTTATAGTAAATTAAAACAAAGATTTTTATAACACATTTTTCCTCATTGCAGAGAATATCAAGCTGAGCAAATACATTATTAGCCTGGTGTAAGTTTAAGTGGGTACTTAATAAAGCAGTGCAGACTCCTCAAAGATCATGGCAGGCTTATAATTATAATTTAGTTAGAATTTAAAACCTCCTGTGATATTTCTGTATTATCCTTGTGACATAGTACAGTTGACATTGTAGGCCAGATTATTAAAGAGTAGAGGCACACTTGCATGAGATAACATTGGTACACTGTAGCTTTTGTGCATGTGTTTGCTGTACTTGCGTATGCAAATCAGGTAATTATATGCACAAATGATCAGTTAGGTGCCTATTTAGCTAATTCACAGTCACCCTGCACACAAATTTGCATGCAGTGTGTAATAGCACATAAATTTTAGGGTATGCAGTGGGCCCCCCTTTTTAAGGTCTGGCTCTATGGGGCCAACTGTGCACTCCTTTCTCAGTCAAAGACAACAGAAGGTTTGCCTGAAAAAGGTCTGCAGAATTCGGCTGATACTGTGATACATCATGACATTTAATTGTAAGACTTCAGGCAAAAAGTACAGAATCGCAGGCCAAACACTGTTCTCATCTGCATCCAGACAACCCCGCCGATTCTACTGCATGGTGAGGAGCACGATATAAGACAACATATAGACAGTCGTAATGGGATTACAATTATGTAATTAAAGAACTGAATCTGCCCCCTTGACTGATCCATATTCTGAAGACCTACCTGAATTTTCACTGTAAAAATGCACATATATCTTTATAATCACCTCATAACCTCTGCATCCATTTTTCCCAAATATGATTACATTGGTGCCTTTTAATCTAGCCTTATAAAAGTGCCATGAAAATTAACCAGCCCTAGCAGAAAAAGTGCTTATCTTCATTGTACCATAATGACAGCAATGGTGGTGAAAAAACTAATGATATTTGACTTGCCTACCAAAACCAAGTACTCAGCCTGGCTGAATAGATTTTCACAAGACCTTATTCAGTACAAATAATAGTATATATAACAGGTTTCCCAAGACAAATTAGCAGCAGGATCAGGACTTCTCTGAAAATGCTGGGAGGTAAATCTGCTCACAGATTTCATAAAAGCAATAACTTGACTATATTTATTTAAGAGCCAGATCATCTGGTGCAAATTGGCATAGTTCCATTGAAGACAATGAAGCTATGTTGACATCAACCAGCTGAGGTTCTGGTCTATACAATTACCAACCTCAATTAGCAGTAGAGTACACATTTAAAATCTCTTGGAGTATCCGTTACAAGTACTCCATCTACATTCTAATTTCTTCTAGAATGAATGCGGTAATAACAAATGAAATCCCTTTGTGATAGGCTGTTCATTGCAATATAGAAATCTGTCATTTAAAATTATGTGTTTTTGCCTAGCATCACATTGGCACAGCCCAATGGTCTATCTAGTCTGGTCTCTCAAATTTGATAGTTGCCTATAGCAGATGCTCAGATGAAGTGGGGAAAAAAGCCCCCCAAAATATAATAGACCTCATCATTTGTGCAAATCTATAGCATGTGTTGAGGAGGGGGAGGACAGAAAATTCCTTCCTGATCCCATCTCTGTTGTTCATCTTCTGCTCTGAACTCTGCAAGAATTTACACTCTTTGGGCCAGATTCATTCCTGCTATATTCTGGTTTTCTCAGCACTTGGTGGTAGAAAGGGGGAAGGTTGCAAGTCGCTGGGATGACAATGTAGCCATTAAAGCACCTGGTGCTGGCTGGGGAGGGAACATAGCCCAGGCAAGAAGGGATTACCCTGACCGAGTACCCACTCTCAGCAACTTCTGTTGGGGGGCTCCTATGAGCCCCCAGGAATAAACTAGGGCTGTCTTTCCCTCAGATAATCCCACTGGATGATGGTGGAAATAATGTTTACCCTCCTGTAGGGATCGTTTAAATCTTAGTGGTCCTATCTAGCAAAGGTAGGGGCCACTTGCACCTCATTGTACCTGTGGGAGTGTTTCTAGCCCCTTGCCATTAGGTTAATAACGAATGGAACTGCAGATGCTGTTCTCATTCATAAGTATGTAATCCTTGAGTGAAATGCACTAAATTATTTGCCTACATAATATCCTGTATCAGTGAATGTTACAAGTTCATTTATGATAAATTATCAAAAAATGCTATTTATTTGTATCAGTTTTATATTGTGTCACCATTTAATGTAAAGTGCTCCCCTGTTTTTCTATTATGGGATAAACAAGAACACCTCCTTAGCCTCCAGCTTATCATTCATTATCTTGTATTCATGGATGCACTGTCAAAAAAAATATAGAAGTATAAGCCAGAGGGACAACTCACCAGCCTGTGCACCAAGTAACATGCCCAACAGCAGCAGAATTTCAAGCTCTTTTCTTCAAAGTCAAGTTTTATTTCCTTCAAATCAAAATAATTCAACAATTCCTAGTGCAATGGGGCCCCATTCTTGGTTGTCCCATGGGGTATGTCCACACAGCAAAGAAAAACCCGCGGCTAGCCCATGCCAGACAGCTCGGGCTCATGGGGCTGTTTCATTGAGGAGTACACGTTTGAGCTCAGGCTGGAGGTTGGGCTCTAGAACTCCAGCCCAGCCTGGAGGTGTACACAGCAATGAAACAATCTCACAGCCCAAGCCCCACAAGGCCAAATCAATAGGCACAGGCCAGCCACACGTTTTTCTTTGCTGTGTAGACATACCCGGAGGCAATAAATATTAATAATCAAACAGATAAACCAGATTCAGCCTCCTGCACATCTAACTGAGATCTGGCTGCCCTTTATCTTCCCCAACAGGCCTGCTTCTAAGACACATGCTCTCATCATGTGACCCCTGGACTCATTCCCTTCACCTAGGGAAGTAGGCTATAGCTGATACAAATGGGGCTGGGCCCTAACTGGGTCCAGCTTGCCCTTTTACAAGAAGGTAGAAGCACTAATTTATCCTCCTGATCCCTTGGGAGCTGGGTGATTACTCTTTCCATTTTACCAATGGAGAAGTTGAGGAAGAGAGTCTAAGTTGTATGGGGTGATGTCAGCAAACCAGTAAAGTGCCTGAAACCACTATGGCGTATTGCTAAAAGCAGCCAAGTCAGTCAGCAAGCTGTAAATTGGCCATGTCACAGCCTCAGCTTGACCAAGGCAGGAGGGGATTTTGGATGCCACAGAAAGGGCAGATTGACCCCACCCCCATCCTTCCTGTTAAGAATTGTGTTGAAGTTGCTGATACATGCATCTTAGAATAGCAGGATGTGCCCTCAGGAATGTGTCTAACAGGGTCTCAAGGCTGCAAACTCTGGGAAAAACCCACACCTGGCTAATCAATAATCAGAAGGAAGCCTCTTGCTTGACCACTGGAACTGCTTGTTTAACAAGTTTT
Source organism: Trachemys scripta elegans (assembly GCF_013100865.1). NCBI lineage: Eukaryota > Metazoa > Chordata > Testudines > Emydidae > Trachemys > Trachemys scripta. The sequence goes on from NC_048299.1 coordinate 23,911,392, forward strand.
CTTTGAGGGACATGTCAATGTATTACTTTATATAAATAAAAGGGGGGAAAGTTTGAGGTAGTGGGACTCTTCAGGACTGGTCTCTCCCTCTGGATGCATCTTGTGTTCCCCACCGGCAGACGGGCTGCCACTGTGCCACTCGAGAGCCACGCTCAGCTTCAGTAATTATTGAGGGTTGTGGACATGTGTAAGTGCTTGAGACTAAATAAAGTTTAGCTTTAAGTGAAAGGACTCTTGTGTTGTCCTGTTTGTGCCAGCCATCGATTGGTCAGACGGCCGTGTCTCCCCTGATTTATTTCCTGACAGCATCTTGCAAAGAGTAAAAGTTACCAAGAGCTTTGGGTTGAAAGAACCCCGAGTAACAAAGTGACTTGCACATGGTCACAGTGGGTGACACTGTCCCAGCCTGGATGAGAACTCAAGAGAGCTTGGACCTCTTGTGCTTATACCAGCAAAGCACCTCTGGCCAAAAGAACTACAGGCACCATTTCTTAATTGCTCTTTCTGACAGTCAGTGCCTTTGGATGTTTTTTCTGTGTTCTGCTCTGTTAAAAAGATCCAGATTCTTACCTGGTTATGGGATACCCAGAATGAAATCAAATGTATCCTGAATGTCTACAATTTGTAGTTCAGCCTGTAGCCTGCAGTCAATATTTGTAATATGAATTAATGTATAGATAAGGCCAGAAGGGACAGTTGTGATAATCTAGTCCAACCTCTTGTATAACACAGGCCATAGGATTTCCCTGAATTAATTCCTATTTGAACTAGGGCATAGCTTTTAGAAAAACATCAAATCTTGATTTAAAAATTGCCAGTGATAGAGAATCCACCACAACCCTTGGGTAAACTGCTCCCATGGTTGATTCCTCTCACTGTTAAAAATCTGCACCTTACTTCTAGTCTGAATGCCTGTACCTTTAACTTGCCACCATTGGATATTATACGTTTGTCTACTAGATGAAGAGCCCTCTGTTATCAAATTTCTGTTCCCCAGGTAGGTAGTTCTACACTGTCATCAAGTCATCCCTTATCCTTCTGTTTGTTAAACTAGACAGATTGAGCGTCTTGAGACTTTCACTATAAGGCATTCTCATAATCATTCTCACGGCACTTCTTGAATTCTCAAGTTTTTCAATATCCTTCTTGAATTGTGGCCACCAGAACTAGAGACAATATTCCAGCAGCAGTTATACTACTGCCAAATACAGAGGTAATATAACCTCTTTATTTCTACTTGATATCCCCCTATTTATACATCCAAGATTTGCATTAGCCTTTTTGGCCACTGCATCACACTGAGAAGTCATATTCTGATGACTATCCACCAGGATCCCCAAGTCCTTTTGAGAGTCACTTTTTCCCAGGATAGAGTCCCCCATCCTGTAATATGGCTTGAATTCTTTGCTCCTAGATTACTTTAAATTGGCCATATTAAAATGCATATTGCTTGGTAAAATGGGTGCAAGCAAACAATCCAGATCATTCTATATTAGGGATAATAAAAAAATCATTATTCACTCCCCCAATCTTTGTGTCATCATTATTTATTAGTAATGGTTTTGTGTGTTCTTCTGGGTCATTGATAAAAATGTTTAACATCATAAGACCAAGAACCAATCCCTGCAGAACCCCACTAGAAACAAACCCTCTCAATGATGATCCCCCAGGTTACATTCTGAGACCTATCACTTAACCAGTTTTTAAATCCATCAAGATGTTGTGTGTTCATATGAGGTCTCCTATTTTTCCTTCTCTAAGAAGTTGGAGATCAACTTATTTCTGAGGACTGCTATTGCAGTATCCCAAATGAGGGAATGGCCTCTCATCATTAGCACTATCGGTTTTAATGTAAAATTCCAATTACCTTCAGTCGGACTTTCGCATGCAGAACAATGGCAGTACATACCATTTTTTATGATAGGCAGTGACTACAGATTGTATGTCCTGACATACTAAAAGGACTTTTAGAATTATAATGTTAATTCTCTATCATACCTTTGGCCCATTCTCTGTTTTCAATGCTAATCTGATGGAAAATAGGGCATGATCAGAAAGGCTAGTTCTCTCACTGTTACAGTATGCATTTATATATTTCTGATTTATGACTGTGTGTACCTGTGTGTATTCATACATACACACAAATATATATACATACACATGTGTATGTAAAGTCAAGGGTATCATTCCTGCAGAAACTGAAATCTTTTTCAGAAAGAATGAAGTATCTCTTAAAATCCATAAACTTTAATCCCATTGTCTAGACCTTTTATCTTCCTTTTTTTGAGTACAGGATAGTTTTTCTAGGGAATGAAATACAGTTAAAGTCCCCTCAGTACCAGAAGTGTTCCACCTATTCTGTGAAATTGCCAAAGCACGGCCAACCTGTAGAACTCATTACCAGGGGATGTTGTGGAGGCCAAAATATATAACTGGATTCAAAAAAGAATTGGATAAGTTCATGGAAGATAGCCATCAATGGGCCTATTAGCCAAGTTGGTCAGTCACTCCAGGCTCTGGGCTTCCCTAACCTTCCAATTTCCAGAAGCTAGGACTGGATATCAGGGGATGGTTCACTTGATAATTGCTCTGTTCATTTCCTCTGAAGCATCTTTCATTGGCCACTGTCAAAAGACTGGATATTGGGCTAGACAGAATCCGATCCAGTATGACCATTCTTATGCTCTTAGGAAAGATCAGAGAGGAGATAGGCCCCAGTCCCAGAAGGAAAAGAAGAGGGAGATGCACCAGGCTGTAATGGGTCTTTTCAGGTAGCAAACCCAAATGTTGCAGACCCTGGTTGACTTACAGGTCCAAAAATAATAATAAATAATAATAATAAAAACCCCGCAAACTCCCCACTCTTTGCAGTCCTTGGATAACTCCATGGTTGCAGCTCCCTACATTTTCCAACATTCCACGTGGCATCATGGGCCCTATACTTCCCCCTCCTTCAACCACATAGCTCCACATTGAGCTCTTGTAATGACCCTTGTGTCTGGCTAGTCAAAGTCAGCAGACAGCAGCTCCACCTTCGCCCTCCACCCTGGTGGCATCCTTTTCCCCTTTGCCTCACAGATATTGTACAGGACACAAAAGGCAGCTAGAACCCCTGGGATATTTTTCTCACCAAGATCCAATCCAGTGAATAAACACAGCCAGCATCCCTTCAATCTACTAAAAGCACATTGAGTCATTCTGCACTGCTGAGCCGGTAGCTAAAGCTTTCCTTGTGGCTCTTGAGATTGTCAGAGTATGGATTCATGAGCCAGGGGAGCCAGGGGCAGACTGGGTCTCTCAGAATCATCTTTGGCATTTCAATATGGCCAATGGTAATCTGCTGGCAATACAAAGAATATCCCTGCTTGCAGGCTTTCTGAACTGTCCTGTGTTTTGAAAGATGCAAGAATCATGCCTCTTCCCTGACTAGCCCCAGTGATCCACCAGTGCTTCCATAATGACAGAAAAGTAGCCCTTCCTGTACTCAGTGGGCAAGGTGGATTGATGCCAAAATTGGGATGTGTGTGCCATCCATCACCCTACTTTAGTTTGGGAATCCCATGGCCACAAATTCATCCTCTTTGTCATACACATTGCCGAGAATCACAATCCTGCATGGCAGCACATGATTAACAGCCCTTCATAATTGTATGAGAACAGCCCCTACTGTGGATTTTCCAACTCCAAAATAATTTCCCACTAACCAGCAGCAAGCCAGCATCGAGAGCTTCCAGAGTGTGATTACCCCTTGCTTCTTCACTGTCTGTGCAGTTCTCATTATGGTGTCCCTGCCCTAGAGGGCTAGGGTAGGGTGAGTTTGGCACTCAGATCCAGGAATACAGCCTTTCACATCCAAAAGTTCTGCAGCCACTGCTTGTCATCCAGCACCTACATTACGATGAAATCCCACCAGTCAGTGCTAGTTTCTCAGGTCCAGAAGCAGCATGCCACCATCTGCACCTGCTCCACGAATGCCACCAACAACCTTGAATAGTTTTTCACTATGTCCCTCAGCAAACTGTCCTCCAGGAAGTCATCATGTCCCTGGTTGTTGCAGTACATTCTGTGGCTCTGCAAATACAGGAGAACTGTGCATCCTGCATTTTGAACATTCCTGAGAAAAATGCAGAGTTCTGCAGGGTCCACGCTTCTGTCAATGATGGTGGACACTGAACAATTTTGTGCAGGTTTCTGAATTTTTTTTTTTTAATAAAGAAGATACATGGGATATAGATGGCAGTGTGGGATAGAGAAAATTGCATGCTGGGAAGTTGAGTCCTAGCTCCCAAAGACCCCTGGGTGAATTATTTCTATCCCATAATACTGTGAAAAAGTTTCCAAAAGGCATTGTGCCAGATGGCAGCATGTGGCACACTTGGATACTTACCCATGATGCACTGCACTTTGCATTGAGATGAGCACCCCTGGTAAGCAAACACAGTGCTGATGCAAGCAGCCAAGTTCACACATTCATGAGCAATATACAGACTTTGGCAGCTATATCCCAATGTAACTTGTGTCAATTAAATCTGTCGTTTAGCCGTAGCCTAAGTGACTTAGGGGTACTAGACTTAAACTTCCCTGAAAATCTCTCATTTAGGGAACTAACTTTTGGGAACCCCAGACAATTTCAGCAATATTATTCTGTTCTTAAAATATCACAGCTGTACTTTAAAAAAGGGGTGAGTTACAGAGGATCAAAAAAAGGGTTAAAATCTGGCACCCACTGAATGGGTTCTGTATGGGCCTAAAGGTTGTGTCATGTGGAAAGTGATCTCATACATTATTAGTCATTGTTCTAGTAGTCTTTCCAGACAATGTAAAGCCAGGCATTACTGGAAAGGCCTGATCTCACAAAATGTCCAACAAGAGGTCTGGTTAGACAAATGTTTCGGTAGGGCTGGTTGGAAAACCATTCCATTTCATGAAAAAAAAAAAAACCCCACCCTAAAGTTTCAGATACTGGTTTTGTTCTGATGTACAATGAGGTGTATGTAGGAGACACAGGCTCAGGTACTGGCGCTGCCTGTTTCGGATCAGGGACTTGGATCAGCATCTCCCACATGAGTGCCCTAACCACTGGGATAGAGGCTATTCTGGACTCTCTCCCACCCTTTCTCCTTTGACCAGAAATTACAACTTAGACCTGAGCAATTTTCTCAGCAGAAACATTTCAGTTACAGTGGGAAACAAAGTTAATCATTTTTTGTCTCCTTTGTTCTACTTTTAGGTCCTTATTCAAAGGAAACTGAACCTCCAAATGCTCAGGGCTCCATTATCCATTTAGCCCATTTTATGGCTCGTCCTGCAGTCCACCAGAGTAGATGAGAATCTTTCCACTGACTTTGCTTCAGGCTGCTAGTAAGGGGCTTCAATGATGTTCCATTCAGGCATTGGAGGAGTTTCACTCATCCCTACTTTTGTGACTGGGAGATTCAAATTCATACAGAACATTGAAATTTTTCAGTTTAGTGATATCCTGATCTGTTTGATTGTCCTTAGCAGGGTATCACAGACCCTACATGCAATGGAGAAATTCATCCTAGACTGTTACATATGAAGAATGTATGCTTGATACAGACTTTTTTGCATCAGATTGTCTGGGTTTGTTATCAGCATCTCATGCTTTCTCTTTTCATTACTGAATGCAAAAAAACCCAATCCTTTACCATAGAATCTCTTTTTCTGCTGCAGTTCTTGGTGCCAAAAGGAAAGTGCTCTCAAGCATGGAACTGTAATATTGGCTAAAACACTGTTTGTCACTAGGGACCTCCTTCATGATGACAAAGTATAATAGGCATGAATGGCATTGTACCTTTTGTCCCATCCAATTCATATAGGGATTTTATCAGTTGAACTGTGTCTTGTCCTCACAGCTCTGTGTCCACTTTCTCTTCACTGTGTATTTTGCTTCTAAGAACTGCAGAAGGTGGGAGATTTCTTTTTCGTGTTATGACAATCGTGCTAAAAGATGCTGTGGCACACTGTGCCTGAAAGCAGCAACCTGGAACCCCCATATTCACCACTGTCATATAATTAGGATACGTTTTGTATAAAGTATGCCTTGTGAGGTATCATTTTAAAAGTCTTGATCTGTTGAACATTAATATCCTATTGGGGATTGTATGTACTGTCATTGTAGGTGAAGTTATGCTATGTGTGTGTTACTGAAATATGGTGTAAGATTGGAAACACCCACAACCAGCCTTTGGGGTACAACAATGGAAAAGCCAGACAGCATGGATGGCCCATTAAGGGGAATCCACGCTACCAAGGACTATCACAGTGTCTGTATACAATGAAGTCTTCTCAGAGGGAGCACATAGACAATGAACACGGCTTGACTCACGTCATAGCAAAAAGATCTTTCCATCAAACTGGAAGAACCTATAAAGGAGGGGAATTGACATAATCATTTGTCCTCACTCCCTTCATAACTCAACATCTGGAAATATATCTGGAGAATGAAGTCTTTGAATGGGGAAGGTGGTCCCAAGCTGGAAAGGAGAATCCCAGCTTGTGTATTAAGGAACTGGACCATCAGGGTGAGACACTGTTTGATTCAAATCCTGTCTAGATTATAGAACTCAGATCCAGACTAACACGGCTACCCCTCTGATACAGAACTCAAATTGCAATTTTACATTTATTTTTTAGGTGACCAAATTTGGTCTGTACACTTATTATCTGTAAATCACTTAAAAGCTATCTTTCTGAAGTTAATAAATCTGTTTTATATTTTAGTGTACAAAAGCTGGTGCATGTCCTCCCCACCTTGAGGAAGAGGTGGACTGGTTAATAAACTTATACTGGTCAGGCTTCTGACCATGGCAAGATGATACAGCTCTGGGGTCTTAGACTGGGGAGGTGTGGGGAACTGGCTGGAGCCTCTCTGTAGTTGGTTCAGGAGTGTCTGACAAAAGCATTCATATAACTCAGTTGGTGTGTCCCTGCCTGTGAATTTTTGTGGAGTGCAGAACCCGGAGGGGTTTGCAGCTTTTCACAGCATCACAGTGTGAGACAGAGCTCAGGTTGGTGACACAGGGCTCAGCCGTACCCCTGTTCCAGGTTGCACCCCAGGGAACCCATCACAGATGCAAAGTAAATATTTTTCTAGGTCTAAAGCAGTTCTTGCTGGTATTTATATAAAGAAGTGAAGGCCAAGACACTACACAACCAGTGAACAGTGTATCAGATTGGGTTATCGCACCCACGGGATGGTCAGGCTGCCCTTGCCTCTCTTTCTGTCCAGAGGAATGTATGTGAGCAAGTGCATTTGCGATGACTGTCAATCAGTTACAACTCCTATTCTGAACAAATATTCTGCTCAAGAGATATTGTGCTTAAATGTCCTGTCTCACAATGCCAGCTTTAGCTATTAATTCTACAGTAGGTGACGTTGAGAGATAAATTTGGTTATAGAAGATTTAACAGAGGTTATATTTATTAACCCTTATTTAATCATCTCAGCCAGGCAAACAGCTTTGGACAACAGCATACAGCTACAGTTCAATATTTACACCTTGCATGAAAATATGGTGTTTAATCTAATCAAATTGGCCAGTGCTGAACATGCCACATTAAATGTTTGCTCTTCAGATCTGCAGTTCATTCATTCTGTCACTCTAATTCCTGAGCCCAATTTGAAAATAGTTTGCATTACATGCTATCTTGCAGCTTTATGTGTTTGCCTGCCAAACATAGGTTAAATGACCTTGTCTTCTGAATGTGACATTGGTAATATCAAAGAATAAATGCAACAGTAATGTCTACTAGCAGGAAAAAAACACCACAATGCATTGCTCAAAGTAAGAAGGGAGACACCAAAAAAATCCCTTTATTTTTAGTGATTCTTCCTTTGCTACCAAATAGAGGCTATTTTTTCTTATCCAACAGAATTTTTGCAGTGTGCATGCTGCTTGACGTACGGTTTCTTCCCACCCAAGTCAAGCCTTTTAGGCAGTGCATTGAAAGACAAACAAATGGGAACACAGCAAAAAATACATAATGGACAATTCCAGCCTCTTAGAAAGATGATAGAGACTCAGGTGTGAAATTGGTACTTTAGGTCCCTAAGTCCAACACATAGACAGCACAGGCATTCACAAAACCACTGCTCAGCTGTTGCCTAACACTGTACATGCCTAAATTCCCTAGAAGCCTGGGCCCCCTACCTCCCAGATGACTGCCCTAACTAAAGTGAGCCCTTCTAATGCACTCTGTGGCCCAATAAATAATTCAATTTTTATATACAGTGGAACAGCTTCAACAGGAAAGATTGAGAAACCCTTGCCCCAAGAGACCCATAACCCAGTAACTAGGGATATAGGACCTCCAAGTTCAAATCCCTGCGCCGCTCATGTAGAGGCGGGAATGGAACCTGGGTCTTCCACATCCCAGGTGAGTGCTCTAGCCACTACTGAGCTTAAAGTTATAACAGAGGCATTTCCTCCTCAGTTTTTCTTGAAAAATGACTGAACTCGATTAGGCATCTAACTCCAGGTTCACAGCTGTGAATCGCAAGTAGAGATGGGTTCTCCCTCCAAACCAGAGTTAGGCACCTAAATCCCTTTGAGGGACTGGGTTTAGGAAATGCTGAGGAGAGTGGTGTGGCCTATTGGCTAGTTTAGGCTGCTATCACACTGGCTCTTGTGGGTCCCTTTCGTAAGTGCCTAACTCTGCCCGGGTATTGCTTAAATTAAACTTTAAAAGCCTGATTCTTATCTGACTCCAACTAGTGTACCAGGGGTAACGCTATTGAAGTTGATGGAGTTACATTTGTGTAAATGAGATCAGAATCTGGCCCAACATTTTTACAACCTGACTTCCTTATTATGGTCAGGTACACCCTATCAGTTTCTCTTCTGAAATCCCTCTCACTCTCCAGGAACCACAGTCTCCTCTTTGTGACTCAGCCCATCCCACCAAAGGAGAATCGAAGTTCCTGCTCTCCAGCAGTCTCCTGCTTCACTGCCTCACAGTACCACTCCCATGGTGGCTGACAGGGGAACCTGGGCCCACTCTCTACTCCGGCCTTCTACCCAGCAGCCAAGGTCCATTACCTGCACCTTGCTGCCTTTCCCTAAGTCGCTTCCATACTTCCTGGCCCTCCCTATTCCTCTGGGTTTACCAGCTTCATCTATCCTTCCTCTAAGGGAGTAACTTTAGGCAACTCATCTCTGCAGCCCCCTGCCCAAATACTCCTCCATTCTCTCAGGGAGTGACTGCAGACTTCTCCCTACTGCCCCCTCTGCTTCCAATTTCCTGTTTTTTGTAGAAGCCGCACCTGTCCCTCACAGGTGAGCTTCTCTCTAATTAGCAGCCTCCAGCCTAAAGCTCCCTTGTTTGCAGCCTAATTAACAAATTGGGACCACCTGGCCCAGCTCAGTTCTTGTAGGGCCAGTGTGCAGAGCACACCCCATCAAAGTAAGTCATTAACCTCTCTGTATGTTAGTTTCCCTCAGGGGGAGCTTTCAAAGGAACAACTGGGAATCCTTTTGGGAAAAAAAAAATAAAACCTCTCTCTTCCAACTGTAGAAGACTGATATTACTTCTGTACTCCACAGAAGTGTTGCAAGTCGTCATTCATTAGTGTTGGCAGAGTGTTTCAAGGTTTACATGGAACATGTGACAGAAGTAGAAAGGGCAGAATTTGGTCCAAAATATGGACCACAGACTCTGTACCAGAATCTGCATTTTCTCTCACTTTAATTCCATAGGTAATATACATTATATAATATAGCAGAGCTATCCATATTACTTTGGACACCTATATTTGTATTAAACATCTCTTCTTCCAACATAAAATTTTCCACACTCCCTAATACACATATCTCACTAATATTAAAAAGTATGTATTTTATAAATGGAGAAGAGAAAAAGAATGAAGTGCCAATGGATGTGATGGAAAAATACAAAGAAAATAAACTTGTACCAAAATCTCTCTATATTGGAAGTATATATACATACATACATATTATATATAAGTTTATTTTCTTTGTATTTTTTCATCTCATCCATTGGTGCTTCATTCTTCTTCTCCATCTATAAAATATCTCACTGTTAAACACAAAGAAATATTTTATTGTCAAGCATTTAAGAGGAGATAAATGATGTTTCGAATGTTGATGTGCAAAGGTAGATCAGAATCTTAGCACAGTTAAATGGTTTCTGAGCCACTAGAGCATAGCAACAGTGCTATAAAGAAACACTCCCTGATGGATTGTTAGCCATCCACTAACTCTTTTCAGGATAATAATATTGACTTCACATTAGATAAACATGAATCTTCTAAACAAGAGGTGAATACATAGGAATCAGCCTCTTCTTCGTGTCTAGCAGTTAAAAGGCAGCGGGACACACTCTATAGAGTTTAATTTTAACTGTAATTACCTTTCCCAGTGAAGTGCACTAAGGTAACAAATGAAGCGCAGGGCTGCAACATGGGACTCTAACCAGAGAATAGAAGAGGTCATACCCTTTACCTTGACAATTTTTGTTTTTAACAAAACCCATTATTAACAAAGCACAGACATTAAAGGACCGTTAGGTTTTCAAAGAGGTAGCTATTTGGGAGAAAATAAAAGTGAAATTCAGCAAGGAATTGAATCAGTGGTTGTAGCCGCTCTAATTCAGGGTTAAGTGTTGTGATAGTACAGGCAAAAAGAAGATCTTTCCACTTTATCTTTAGGCCACAAAGTTCAGAGGAAATAACACAATGACTCAGAGGAAAGGCGTAGCTGTGCTAGAGTATCTACCAATTGAAAATATACTTATCTTTTTCTCTAGTTGAAGTCATAAGACTTCAGTAGATGGTTTCCCATCCACTACAGATAAAGGGCCAGATTCTTCCCTCAGTGACATGATGCAAAATAAGTGACATTCCATCGGATGAGAATTTCATCCAGAGTTATAGCATTTTCCACATCATTTCTTCCAAAGATATCGGAGGATGAGCATTAGAGAGCATAAGTTTACACCACCAGTGTCTGATCCATAAACTAGGATTTGAAGTGATGCACTCACTGCATTTCTCTAGCCCAGTTTCTATTTCCTCACTGACTTATAGTTAGGGCAGTGAGGGTTTGGGAGAAGCTTAAGTGCATGGCAAGAGTTTAAGAAATAGAAGTTTAATTCTGCTCTTGGCCACACTAATGTAAATCCACAATGCAATGGGCACAGCTTAAACAAGACTACATTCTTTTATAGTTTAACTATCTAGGTGCTATTCCCACTTTTGGAGAATTTCTATAGAATTTATTGGAAAATGAGACTCTTTCTATAGCTTATTTCAATTTCAGACTTACACAAATGGTACAAGCTTGTCAGCAGACAGATCGTAGGTGTCAGGCATAGTGATCTGAATCCAAAAAGCCAAAGCCCAAGGTCCAAGCAGAGCCAGAGCCAGGCATCAGAGCCAAGGGACAGAATGGGATTACCTGAAGTCAGGAGCAGGGCTGATTCCAAGGCAGGAGCAAGATTGGTTGCAGGCCACAGTCTAGGCTGGAGCAGGGCTTGGAGCTAAGTGAGCACAGGGAGACAGATAAATCATGGGCACGTGCATTGAGCAGCCACTGATCTTCTGCAACTGCTGGGTTTAAGAGCAAGCCATCTGACTGCCTTAGCCAGTCAGGTGCTTCTGCGGTGGCCCTACTGTGTTCATTGATTGCCTGATGTCTAGATGGCCACAGCTGAAGGCCCTCATTCCCAGCACATCCAAAGCTCTAGGAACCCTTGATATAGACTAACAATACAAGAATATAAGTGATACAAAGTAAAAATTGACCAAAGCCCAGCACTCTTCTTCCCACCCTATCACACATTACCACCAGCCATGTGACCAATACAGCTTAAATCCGATTAATGCACTTTCCCACAGAACAGAAATCTGCCTCAGCTACCAGATTCTTCCACCAATCTGATTTCTTTAATGTAGAATGATATCCTTTCTATAGATTTCTACAAGATCATTCAAAAATCATTTTCTGGAAGAAGCAACACTTCCTGAGGCCATATTTCAGGGAATAATACCATCAAAGATGGAGGATGTTCATGCAGACAAAATACCCACTGGCTGAATATTCTTGACATACCCTATTCTAGAATCCCAATTCATCCTCTTCAGCCCAGATATAGTTAAAATGGTTCTTGTGAATAAACCCAGATTTCTTTTTCCTCCTCTCACTCTAATCTGCCACATAAATCTCACCCCCATATTCACCAGAAACAGAGGTAGATATTTACAACACAATCAAAAATGCTCAAAACACGAGCATATTGCATTTTGTGGAGAATTTGAAGATGGTCCTGTTTTCATGAAATGTCCATGCTAAAGCTACATCATTTTAAGTGAAATTGTTCTACAACAAAACAGACTTTTTTGTTAAATTGTTTTAACTGTGGAGACAAGGATTCATAATTTCATATGTTTTAATCAGCAAAAATGCAATGTTCCCAAAATGTCACAATTTCAGGTGGTGATGGGCAAAAATGAGTGAAACAAAATTTCTGAACATTTTATGAAAAAATTCTCCTCGGTTTCAGATCTCTTTGGTAACGGATAACATTTCCACTCTTTTTATTCATGCCACTGCATTCTGCACAGTATCCCACCTATGTGTTGCAACTGACCATATATCCTCACCATTATTTGCAATTTGATAAAGCAGAAAAATCAAATGGGGATTTCAAAACTCCGAAGGGAAACATTTTCAATGCCAAAAAAATGGAATAAAGTAGAAAAAATGCTGTGCACTTATACAGCACCAATCACTGAAGCATCTCAAAGTGCTTTACAGATATTAATTAATTAAGCCTGAGAGCAACCTTAGGAAGTATGGACTATTAAAACATATCAAAACATAGTAAAGCACATACAATAGAATTATATCATCATGAAATATTGATTTATATACTGAACTCTGCTTTTTTATTAAAAATTCCTGGGGTAGCTCTGTCTCATTCATATCCTTTGCTTGCAAGGTACCCCTAGATGTTCTAAATATATGTGGCCAGATCCTCAGCCAGTGTAAGTCAGCTTAGTTCCACTGACTTCAATTGAGCTACGCGGATTTATCCGAGCTGAGGATCTAGCCTGTTTTCTTTATCATTTTACAGAAGGCATCTACACCCTCGGAGAACTGATATTTACACACGAGGAGAGAGGAGATTTTCACTGCATGCACAGCAAGGAAAATTACCAGCTTTTGGATATTACAGATTTAAGGAGTAAATGAGAAGCTTATGAGAACTGTAGACCTTGCTATATACTGCTTTGAAACCTGAACCTGTGCTGACATGATGAAAAGGTTTCACAGTATGTGTATTAGAAATTGGAGCAAGCTGTAATCGTGCAATAAAAATTACAGCACACGGCACAATACAATGATTTTATTAAGCAGTGGAAGTATCCAAAATAATTCATCTCAACTTTTATTTAGAAGTAAATTCACATGATGTCTAACTGTAGGTTGTTTTGTTTTTTGTTATATTTTCCTGTGTCTCATTTTTGGTTCATGGTATGACATACAGTGATATATCTGAAACTGTTTCATGATACATTGTTATGTTTGGACCTGACTGAGGCTGGGTCTACACTACCCGCCTGAATCGGCGGGTAGAAATCGACCTCTCGGGGATCGATTTATCACGTCCCATCGGGACGCGTCCCCGAATCGACACTCTTACTCCACCAGCAGAGGTGGGAGTAAGCGCCGTCAACGGGAAGCCGCAGAGGTCGATTTTGCCGCCTACAGCGGGGTAAGTCGGCTGCGATGCGTCGAATTCAGCTACGCTATTCGCGTAGCTGAATTTGCGTATCTTAAATCGACCCCCCCCGTAGTGTAGATGTAGCCTTAGTAATGGTTTTAAAACTTTTTAAACAGGTTTTGATTTTAATCCACTTCAGAGTGCCAAGATTAGTTAACAAGATCCTTTGGCTAACACCGGGTGGTGCTAATGGGTTGATCTCTAGCATAAGGGAGATAGAGACGGCTCTTGAAAACGAGTCATTTACTGCCTTAAAAGTTGATTTGTGAATGATTCCAAGCACGGAGGTCACCTGATAATGTGGCTACTTCCCCCATTATGGCCTGCTACACAGATTTTATAGAGAGGTCCAATGGAGAGATATACACAGCAGGACAAAAAAAGCAATTATTAAAGGTTTTATTCAACACAATGTTAATGTGGTTACATTGATCTCTCATTTTTTAAAAAGAACTAATTCAATGTAATCTATTTATTGATGAGGTAAAATTCATATGAAAAAATTCTTGCTTTTAAGCTTTGGCTCTATTCAAAAGTGATTTTTTCTCTCTACTTATAGTTAATATAAATTTTACTGATTAAAAAGAAATACAGCTATTGTTCTCTGTGGAAAGGAAGTTGCATTCTGCCCTTAGCAAGAGGAGGCTTAGCTTTGACTGCACAGGTTAACAAAGAGTAGCGGGCTACAATATATGTCTGGGGGCAAACTTTCCCAGCTTTTCCCCCTTTGGTATTGTACACTAGTGCCACTGTGCAAAACAAAAAACATTTAATTGAATTTCTTTGCTCTTATGGGTTAAATGCAAATTAAAGCATCTTTTTGTAGCTGAATTTTTAAAATCCTCATTTTTCACAAGCAATAATATGTAAGTGCTCATATTTCACCTACTATTGAAACGCTAGTGTACAGTGGCTAGTCAATATTATATATTATACTAGATACTGTGTAGTGGGAGCAATGTAAGTACCAAGATGTAAGCTGTCGTGGCCTCCCAAATGAAGTGAATCTATTGATAAGATCCTTAAAGGGCTACAGCATGTATTCCCTTTTTCAGCTGGTCAGCTCTGCTGAGCAGAATTGATGGAGGGCTGGGGCCATTGTCAAGTCCCTTGGGGTGATTAGTGCCAGGAGCAAGGGAGAAGAAGCACTGCAATGCAAGCCAGATATTAGGAAGAAGGGACGTGGGAGCAGGCTCATTGGGCTAGAGCCAAAAAATGAATTAGACACTTAAATCCAAAATGTAAGTGCCGATGAGATCCTCAGAACCCCTGCTTAGCTGCCACCTAACCCTATAAGTGCCTAAATTACCTAAGTGCCTACGTTTCTGCTGGTGGGCATGCGCATAACTGCCTACGTCCTAATGTCACTAAGTTGCTTGACACCCAAGACTTGGCAGGGTTCACAAACTAGGAGTTGCCCCACCTATCTTGCCTGCTTAGGGCATGCCTAACCCACACAAAAGTCAGTCAGGGGCAACAAGATCGAGGGGCGGGGTGGAGCACTCTCCCAGGGACACTAAGGTTTATATCCCCACTGCCTAATTTAGAGCAGGGACTTGATCTTGTGTGTCCTACATCTCAGGGAAGTGGGACCACATCCCTTGGCTATTGGATGTGCTGTGGTGGGCTTCTCTCAGTCTCTCCAATGAGAACTGTTTCACTCGGTATTAAATATTCATTGGACCACAGAGAGGAAGCAAGAGGTGGTTTGGGCCCTCCCCAGGGATATAGAACCCCTGAGTTCCAATCCCTGCCCCAAAGTAGCCAGGGCAGGAATTTTAAAATAGATTCTCCCTCCCCCCCAGGTGAGTGCCTAGACCACTGAGCTACTGGGGAGTCTCTCTCCAGGCTTTTATGTGTGTGTGAGAGAGAGAAAGGGCTGATCTGACTAAGGCATCTAACTCCAGGAGAGAGTGCATGGCTGTGAATACTCAAGTAGAGATAGGTGCATCACTCCAGAGCAGAATTAGGCATCAAACTAACTTCAAGAGGCTGGGCTTCGGTCCTACCCCTTTCCTTGGCAATTCTGACTGGCTATTTTAGGACACACCCCACCCAGCATATTGGCTCCTGTAAATCCCATCCTTAGGCACCCAGCTCTCCCCAGATATAGTATAAGAAGCCTGGACACTTCAGGGCTGTGACTTCTACTTGGGTAGCAGGACAGCTAAGTCCCTTTGTGGATTTGGCCTCTTGTGCTTTCCTTCCAACACTACTTGTTCACGCAGGCAGAGCCTGGTCCAAAGCTGACCAATGCCATCATTGTACAGCAAGGTAGCCATCCTGGCAAACATCATGCCAAAGTAATGAACTCTGTCTCAGCAGAAATGACAAGATTAGGTGAAAGCCAGCATGAAGCCAAGACTCTGAGGAGTTCTTTACTAAAGGCAAAACAAACTATCAATGTAGGTTTCTGGAACATTAAAATAATGTTCGTAATAACATAAGTCATTCAGATGATGAAAGAAATGGATGAATACAATCACAAAATCTTTGATGTAAGCAAATGTTGATAAACAGGAGTTTATCAAAAATAATTCAAAAATGAAAGTATAAGCAGGGAGGCAAGACCGTTGCCACTCAATGGGAGTAGCATTAATTATGACTTCCAAAGCAGAAAAATCACTTATAGACTGGGAGCCAATTGCCAGCTAACAGCTCCAAGTTACGTTTCAAACACAATAGACAAAAATGTCAAATATACCATATTATGTACCAACAGACAACTACAACGATGAGATCAAAGATCAATTGCCTACAAACTCTGACAATATTCCTAAACATGACATCTTCTTAATAATGGGGACTTCAGTGCCATGGTTTAGGATCACAAGAATAGAATGGAGAGACCAATGAGGAAGCATGGCCGTGGTTCCAAAAATCAGAATTGGTTGAACTCTGGCTGGTGTCAGGGATCATAATTGATGTAACACTATTCCCACACAGAGTTTTCCATAAAGTAACTTGGAATTTCCCGTATGGAATCACCAGGAACCAGATTGACCATATACGTATGGAAAGGAAATGTAGATCAATTCTCTAGGATGTCAGAGCATTCAGAGGAGCTGACATTAGATGAAACTTCAATTTATGCATGGCAAGACTGAAGAAGATCAAACTTATGAAAAACAAAATTCCCCAAAGCACCAAAAAAATTGACAGGCTGGCTATCAGATAAGACATTAGTGGTAATTTCAAATTGAAATGAAGAACAGATTTCAGATGCTACAAGACTTAGATCCACCACAAGAAGTCAACATTGACATGTCATGGTCCTTTCTGCGTGACAGTACCATAGATGCCATAATAACTGTAGTTGGTTTTTAGACAAGCAAATCTAACATCTGAATAAGTGAGGATACATGGAATGATGTGACAAAAGGAAATAAGCCAAAGCAAATATTAATCTCCAGAACACCTCCAGAAAAAGAAGCAGCAAAATATCTGTATAAAGCAAAGGACAAAGCAGTAAAAAGCAGCGTGAGAAGAGGAAATACATGGATAACACCAGTGGTTGAGGCAAAGCTAAGGGATGAGCAGGCTGAATTTTGGTCCAGAAGATCACGTGTCCACCAGATTTTCACCCTAAGAATAACACTGAAAAGAACATCATAAAAAAACCTCATCATAAACCTCACAGATTTTAAGAAAGCATCTAACAGCTTCCATTGGGATTCTCTCTGTAATACCTTGCAGTGTTGCAGCATGCCAACAAAAATACCTATCAAGGCTTTATATCAAGGCACAGCTTTCACAGCTAAATTAGGTGCAGAGTTGAGCAAATCATTTAACCCAGATACTGGTGTCAAACAAGGATGCATTCTCTCACATCTCCTGTATGGAATTGCCATTAACTTCATTTTGAGAAAAAATATAGATGGATGCAACACAGGCATTGCATGGTTTAACCACCAGTACACTAGCAGACTTAGGTTTTGCAGACAACATAGCTCTGCTAAATGACAGTTTCAGTCAACATGCATGCAAAGACCAAAAAGCTGTCCAGTATTGCAAAAAAGGATGGGGTTGATGATGACAAACCTAATGATGAATCCAGCAAAGAAGGCACAGGAATTCAAGAGGTGAATCAATTCACATACCTTGTCAGTAATGTGTAAGCCAATGGGGATATCCAGAAAGAAATAATGTCATGATTGGCAAGTCAGGATCTTAAACAAGATTAGGCCGTTGAAAAATTGCAGCTTAAAGATGAAACAACGAATCTTCAACTTAAATGTTATTTCCACATTAACATTTGGATGTAAAAGCTGGAAATCTACCAAAATCTATAGACAGATGTCTATAAATACCTTTAAAAGCAAGTGCCTCAGGAAAATAAATACCTTTAAAAGCAAGTGCCTCAGGAAAATACTACGTATTAAACGGAAGGAATTTAACAACTGCTGAGATTAATCAGAGAGTTCAACAATTCCTTATCTTCAAAGTTCTCCAGAAGAGATGGACACATCTGGGACATGTGTTGAAAGTGAAACCAGGGCATTTGCTATGACAGGCACATTGGGGAGGGCTGAAGGAACAGGTGAAATGGATTGACCGAAAAAATCCCTCTGTCGAACAACATTTAGAGAGCAACTTAACAACATAGAGGACGTGCAAAGAGCAGTCAAGGATAGGCAGGGATGGCAGAGCTTTGTTCATGCCCTAAGCAACATTTGACAGCACAGGAAGGATTCAAATTCAGAATGCCATGATAGGTGGTGTGACAGCTCTATTGTGTCAGTATTTACAGTAAAGGTCTTTGTGAAATGATCAGTGAACAGAAACCTGCATCAATGGAGATTTTCGTTTCAAAATAGAATAAGCATTTACTCCACACCAAGGACATGGGGTCTGTTCCAACGTTCTTTGAAGTCAATGGGACTCTTTCCATCAGGCCCCAAACAGCCAGCCACATCAAAATTTGTTTGCGAAAAAAGAGCCTCCCTTTTTTAAATTGTGCTTGTAGAAGTGCCTCTCTCTTCACTTCTCCTTTCTTTTGCTTTGCCTGCTCCTGACTTCATGCCTTCTTCCGCACTACCCATAAGGCATGAATCAGCCTTTTGGTTGACGTTTGCCAAACTTCCTCACCCTCGTCTTTCGAAAATACTTCAGAAAAGTAGAAGCTATCAGCTATAAAGAACACAGTTCACTGTGTGATGAGCACCAGACAGGCAGTAATATGAAGTCAACATTAACAAGATATGCATATGATAAATGGCTAAATATCAAGGCCAGCTTTCTGTCTACTTGAACCCTTCACTAGAAAAAAACCCTCCTCCCCACCAGCTTTGAAGCTGTCCATCTTGACACCCTGAGGAAGTTATACTATCTGCAGACAACAAGATTTTAGTTGCTTCTTTTTTTTTTTCTTTTTATTGCAGGGGCATATTGACTCAATACACCTTTCCTGATTTTGTAATTCAATGTATGTAGTGTAGTTGTAGCCACATTAGTCCCAGGATATTAGAGAGACAAGGTGGGTGAGGTGACATCTTTTATTGGACCAACGTCTGTTGGTGAGAGAGACAAGATTTCAAGCCACACAGAGCTCTTTTCTGTGTGGCTTGAAAGCTTATCTCTCTCACCAACAGAAGCTGGTCCAGTGAAATATATTACCTAACCCACTCACAGAAGGGGTGTGTGTGTGTGTATATAAGAGTATGGGGCCAAAATTGGGTCCTGCAGTCAGACAATTGAAGCCATATTTTAGAAGTCTAAATATGGCTTTATGTGCCTAACTGCAGGCATACATCTTTGAAAAATCTTCCTGGAAGACCACAATATTGCTACTGGACTTTATTAGGCGCTGATCCCGGAAACCCTTCTGCACAGTCTTAACTTTGCTACCACCAAATAGGGCTACTCACAGTGCCTAAATGTTTGCAGGATCAGAGCCTTAACAAGCACATGTGCAGCCATTCATACATGACTACAGACCTCTGTACTAGGCACTACACGCACATATTGCAAAAGACAGCCCCTGTCCTGAAGAGCTTACAATCTAAATAAACAAGACAGACAAAGAGTAGGAGAATGGATATTCTTATCCCTACTTTACAGATTGGGATGGGAGACACAGAGAAATTGAATGACTTTCCCAAGGTCACACAAGAAGTCTGTCACAGAGCCAGGAACTAAATCCAGACCTCCTGAGTACTGTTCCTTAGCCACAAACCATCTTTTCTATTGTAATGCTTATAGAAATCACAGGGATGTATTGTAACACTTCAAGTAACAACTCCAGCACTACAGAGGAGACTTAACTTGCTCTTACCTCTCCTCCCCCTCCCTGCCCCAGCATAAGATACAACAACATAACACACAAGACAACAACTTAACACGAAGATAAAGATACAGGTCCATCTATTGGTGGTGGTGCTGTCTACAATGATCATTATGCTGCCTTCAGAACTGGGAAACCTTAAAACTGTTACTTGTCTTACTGTTGCTGGTCTACACTGGGGAGGGGGAGATCGATCCAAGATACGCAACTTCAGCTACGCGAATAGCGTAGCTGAAGTCGAAGTATCTTGGATTGAATTACCTGGGGTCCAGATGGCGCGGGATCGACGGCCGCGGCTCCCCCATCGACTGCGCTACCGCCGCTCGCTCTGGTGGAGTTCCGGAGTCGACGGTGAGTGCGTTCGGGGATCGATATATCGCGTCTTAACGAGATGCGATATATCGATCCTGGATAAATCGATTGCTACCCGCCGATACGGCGGGTAGTGAAGACGTACCCTTAGCCTGGCATAATTTGTCTGAATTTCTTGGGTAAGCACAACTAGACTTAAATTCTTGTGAGAATAGCCTCTCGTGGTATTTTTGCATAATCATTTCTGGTCCTGGTAAAACCAGGAAGAGCAGAGGCACATGTGAAAATAAAAACACTTTAAAGAAGTCATGTGAAACTTTACTGAACCTCGGAAATCATTTTGGAAGGGTTCAGTTTGAGTTCCAGGCTAAGGCTGGGGTTAATTCTCACTGCATTATTATACTGCATGTGGATTTCACATAGTGTAAACTTTTTCTTTCAATAGTTTGTGTGTTCTGGAATCTAAATCATAGGTGATATACACTCTAGTGAGTGTTGTTAGTGCAGCATATTACACACTTGGCTAGCCCCAGTTCTTATTCATGTTTTTTTATTTTTATTTTTAAGGATTAGACTAAACCACGCAGAGGGGTAAGTAATAATTCTTACTCTGTTTTATATTGCTGTGCTTGGAGATATGTTGTAAAGAAATACATTTCAAAAACAGAGGTCAAATTGCTGAAGCCGCTTATCTTACATTGATGTTTGATAGCAAAGAGGAATATTGAGGGGGACTGATACCCTGAGCTCTCTGGAGTTTACATCTGTGTCGTGCTTTATGAATTGGAGAGAATTTTGCTAGGGTGAAGGTGAGGGATGACACTATGAAATTCAATTTCCAAGATTTGCAAAATTTGGGAATCTGCAATGACTCTCTAACAATACAAAATATATAGTGTGCGTCTCATTTTCCTCTCTGCAAAGGGCACCTGAATTTTTTCTTCCTGAAATAATTCTTTTCTATTATTAAAAAATAAATAAATAAAACCCCTCAAACTTTTCCATCCTTCCTCTGAAAAAGAAATCTTTCTCCACACCATATAAGAGATGCATGAGAATTTTTTTTTATTTTGAAAATCTTAAACCTGCTCTTTCATTGTCACAGATAAAAATCCATTATTTCATGATAACTTATTGGCTGGCGTGAGGTAAAACAGGACGTGATTGGAACTGAAAGCCATCCAGTTTTATTTATCCCCGCTTCTCTGATTTAAAATGAAGCCTGGCTGTATGCAGATGATAACTGTGAGCAAAGGTTGACATCAATTGGAGCTGTAGGACGAGCTGTCTCTGTGTGGGGGAAAATATCACCTTTTTTAAAAAGATGCCTAGCGACACTGACAAAATAGACAAGGCAGTCTAGATCAATGACATAAAAAATAGTTGTCACATAATGATTAGTGAACTATCGCTCATAATAATCTCCTTCAATAGATTCCTCTGAGGATAATGTTTGATTATTTGAACACATCATAGTGTTAATTATGGCTGGGCTGCATTTCCAGTCTAATTTGTATTTTTAAAGTATGTGACATTTGAAAGCTTGAGGTAATTTTCAGTATCTTATTAGGTGTTTGAAATTCAGTTTGTAGCTTTTGCTTCAAACAGCAGCCTTTTAATTTAGCACCTCTTTAGCAGAGTGGGCTTGATATGGAATAATCATTAGGGAAGTAACCACATCTATAGTAAGTCTCACGGGAAAGTGTCTATCAATTTCCTCTTAAAAGAAAAAAAAGTATTAACAATCATAAGTCTAGATATTCTGTTCCTTTCTCAGCTGCAAGTCCCAAGAGAAGATTTACCTGAAGGAAAGCTGGACTATCTTTAAAATCCTCCAGACGATGGATGAGTAAATCAGTTTGGGTAAAATACCAAAAGAATAATATATTTCATTTATATGGCACCGTACATCCAAGGAATTCATTTAGCAAACATTAATATCTCTCTATCTCTCTCTCTCAATCCATATGTTCTATCCCTCTATCTATCCATCTTAGATATCTGTCTACTTCTAGTGCATCATGGTGTCTAGACATTGCATAATTAAGCCTCACTTCACTCTGGTGTGGGAGGGAACCATTATCCTCCATTTCACAGATAAGGCAAGTGAAGTACAGAGAGGCCAAGAGACTTGTTCAGATTCACAAAGGAAATCCACGGAGGAGCTAGGAATGGAAATCAGATCTTCTGAGTCCCAGTGCTGCACTTTAGGCACAAAATAACTCCACTCACTGTCCCCATGAACCTTTGCCCATTTGCAGAACTGAACTTTTTTTTAAGGCTCTGCAGTTTTCCGATAATTGTTTTCTCAAATCCAGATTCCAGATGGGGTCAAAACTGTCACAGTATCATGAGCAAAGATTTGCTCTCTAGAGATTTACGGACTCGAGAGATTTGGATATTTTGCTTTCTCTCAACTATTCAATGCTTGTTGAAGCCAACCGAAACTCAACATCATCACTCCTAAAAACTAGTTTGAAAGATCTGAACTGGAAAATGTGATGAAATAAAATGAAATGACCCCTTCTTCCCTCTGCCACCTCTCAGACCTTTCAGCTACATTGCCTGATTCAGTTTCTTGCTTGTATGGGATATCATACAAGGTGGTTTATCAATAAATAGAGGTGGTTGAAAATTTTTCACTGAATCACCTTTTTGTAGGAAAATGCTGATTCATCAAAAAAAAAACCTGTTCACAAAAGAGGGTTGGGTTGGGTTTTCCAATTTGGAAACATATTAGAAAAAAACTTCTGAAATTGTCAAAATGAAAATTTCTGGTTTTCCAGTTCAAAACAACTTTTTGTTTCAATAGTCAAGCTAATCTGACTGAAAAAATGTTTGAAGACAGAAAAAAGACAAGTCAAAATGAAATGTTTTGATATGATTGAAACAAGATGTTTCAGTTGACTTAAAATGAAAAAAAAATGTATTCTTGGTTTGCGAATATCTTTGAGATTTTGACTTTTTGACCTGATTTGAGACAGGGGGAAAATGTCAAACTCTCAGAAATAGTCACAGAATGGGAAAACTGTTTCTCACTCAGCTCTAGTGGCAACTGGATTCGAATCTAGTTGTGGATGGTAGTGACTAAAAGTCATAACCATATTATTTTGCATCTACCTAGATATTGACATGTCCCCAATCATCAGATTATTGAAAATTTCCAAAACAAAGCAATTTATGAACCACACTACAGAACAAGTATAAATAGTTAGAAAGTGGTAAACATTTATTTTAATTGTTTTCTTTTTTAATTAATAATATTTATATGGCCAAACTATAATCAATTATGTTGGCCTTCATACTTGATAATGAATAGTTAGAATTAGAGAGGCAGTGTGAACCAGTAGACTGTGGACTGAAAATAAGTGTTTATCCTGGGGAGTTTATCTTCCAGACTGATATCCTATAAATACAAGTGATGCTACAGACCAATAGACAGCATCTATTTTGTTGATATGTAAAAACAAAAATAGTTTTTAAAGAAACAATTTGGAAGAGTTACCATGGCAAATGTGCAGAAATGAAGAGTGAAATAATCAAAATTCTTTCCCTTCTTTTGATTATCAACATGTTTCCCTTGTCTGGAAATGAGTACTTCTTGTAGGCCATGCTTCCCTCACTGAAAAACAGATTAGCTCCTTTTTAATTGGATTGGCTCCAATGGGCTCAGATTGATTTGCTTCAGTTCCACTTTGAGGAAATACAGTCATTCCAGTTACCACTGAAATAATTTCTCATAGTTCTATTAATTACAGGCGGGGCTGGTAGCACCACCTATTATTAAGGTTGCCCAATACAGTATGACACTGTTTTCAGTTTCTTATAGCTTTGCTAAACTTTAACCATTTGGGCTGAATTTTTCCATACCAGATGTCTACCTACAACTGATTTTTATTTCTCTGTTATAGAAATGTCAGCCAAAATGGTCCAGCTAATTCTGAGAACGAGGCTAGGGAAAATATATTGGTTTGTTCATATTAAAAACTTCTGGCAAACTTTACTTTGAGACTGGGACCAAAGGCTGGGATGGAGAACTGAGACTGGATATGGAGCCCAGAGAGGGAGATTGAGAGCCAGTGAGGCAGGAAATGTGGGTATCGGGGAGTCTGGAGACTGGGGACAGGGAGAGTGAGAGATCAGATGAGGTGCCAGAAATGGGAGTGGATGGGCAAGTGGGCAAGTAGACTGGGGACAAGGAACCAAAGTGGATGGAGTGGAAACTGGGAATGGTTGGGCCAGAAGATGGGGATTTGCAATGGGAGGAAAGACTGGGAGTTGTGGTGGGGAAACTGGAGCAGGGAGTTCAGAGCAGAAGACTAGGACTGGCTGGGCAAAGGGACCGGGATGAGAATCCTGAGAAATGCAGACGGACTGGTTAGCCAAGGAGAATGGAACCAGGACAAGGAGCAAGGGATGGGGAAGAAACAGGACAGGGATAAGTTGGAGTGAACAGAGCAAAGGTGTGGGGGGATCAAGCTTGGCAGTGGTGAGGAAAGGGGGTGGGCAGAAGAGTCTGTGTCTATTAGAAAACTTTCCTCCCGAGCTTGGGATGGAACCCAAGATCCTTGAGCCTCACCATTCCATTGCTGTTGGCAAATATCCTGTAAAAACCCACTGGCAAAGTGCCTCATCCCCATCTAGTCCACGCAGAAGATGACAACCCACTACTGCTACCAATTATTCTATTAGCTCAAATGACAGAGCTGTGTGTAGTGGATCTAAAGATTACAGCCTGTAGCAGGGTGGACACCCGCTCCTGCCCTGAGGGGTTTGGAACAGCCCTGGGAGAAGGCTGGGGCAGGGAAGGCTGAGCTGATTCTGGGGAAGTAGCTGCAGCTCGGCCATGCCCCAATCAGAGCCCAGCTGGCCTGTATAAAGAGGCTGGGAGCCAGAAGCTCAGAAGTCTCTCTCTCTGCACTCAGAGAGAGAAGGACCTGGCTGCAGGGAGCTAGACACAGGGTACCTGTAGTGGAGCAGGACCGGGGAAAGGCTGAAGAGCTGGGGAGCTCCAGCATGGAAAGCCCCAGGCTGCAGCCTAGGAGAAGGCCAAGGGATACTGGGGGTTGCAGAGGGCAGCCCAGGGCTAGGCCAAGGCAGCAGGTCCAAACCCAACCTTGCCGATGATGAGTGGCCTATACTGCAGTCTGTCCCAGGGACTGGCAGTGGCCTTATCCTGAGGTGAGGTAGGGGTAGTGGGTGGGGGTTCCCCAGGGAGGGGAAACCCAGAGCAAGGGGTTCTGCCAGAGGGCAGCCCCCTAGATAAGGGCACCGGGTCCTGGGAGGGACATGGGGGCTAGAAGTCGTGACAAGGCAGATCACCGGCCTACAGAGGGCGCTCCGGAGGCTGGATGGAACTGATTCCCCGGAGTAACCAGCAGGAGGCGCCGCAGGGGTGAGTCCGACCCTCTTACACAGCCCTGCTTACAAATTATATGGGTGTCAAATGCCACATGATAGAGTTTATTTTTTTCAGTTAGTTTTTTCAAAAACCTAGAACATTTCTTTCTCTCTCTCTCTCCCTCACACACACACTCACACACACACACACACACACACACACAAAACGTCTCTGTGTTGAATGGACATTATTAAGATTGCAAAGCCAAGCTCTCAAGAGTTAGAAAATTCCAGAATTAATGTTGCCTATGCAACCTTAATTTGGATCTCTTGACATATTCATTATGATACAGTCTTTAATTATATGATGACACAGTTTTTTTCCCACAGGACCCCTGTGTCATTTGTTACAGAAGTTGGAAGGTGTGTAGTGAATGAGGCAGGGAAG
Organism: Trachemys scripta elegans; assembly: GCF_013100865.1. Classification (NCBI taxonomy): domain Eukaryota; kingdom Metazoa; phylum Chordata; order Testudines; family Emydidae; genus Trachemys; species Trachemys scripta. The sequence continues at coordinate 23,937,542 of NC_048299.1, forward strand.
GTCAGGAAGAGACAGATAGTATCATGGTTAAGGCAGTTGAATACTGCCTTGGAATATTGGATTCTAATTCTGTCTCTGCCACAGATGCTGGGCAAGTCACATAAAAAACCTTTTCACATGTGGCCACCAATTGTGGTTCTCTCATTTTCTGCATGCCCGACTCGAGACTCTAGGGTCTGATTTGCAGAAGTGCTGAGCAGTCACAACTGCAACCAAAGTCAATGGGAGTTGTGCTTTGAATATGTGAAGTGCTATATAATGCTACATGCTCTGAAAAATCAGGTCCTAGATTTCTCAAATCAGGCATTCAAAATTAGTAGATACTTTTGATCTTACTCTCTGTGCGTCTCAGTTCTCCATCTGTAAAATGAGGATAAAAATGCCCCCTCATTTCACAGGGGTGTGTTGAAATTAAATTCATTAATATTTGTGAAGTCCTCAGCTACGAACCTTAATAATGTTCTTTTGATGTGTTGGGTTATTTTTTTGTTTTTGTTTTTTTTTGGTATGTGTACTTATTTATATAGAGAGCAGCAGTGGTATGGTAGGTGCTGTACAGAACCTAGTTAGACATAACCTGTGCCCTTAGGAAACTGGGAATTAGATTGCCCCTTAAAGTGCTGTTAGAATTAGTACTGATCATACATCTAATTTCTTGTTAGATAAGAAATCAGGATTCAAATGGGTGTCAAGGCAGTTCACAATATTTTCACATCCTTTACAACATTTTGGTCTGATACTGCAATCCATATTCAGGCAGAACTCTGGTTATCGTTAGTTTGTTCTCAGATACCACTCATATTGAAAATTCAGCAATATATTTCTCAGTCTATGCAACAATACATATATCCATATCTGAGGCTGTAGTTTACATTCTGTGCCCCTTTTAGTTTCTGCTTCCCTTGAATAGTTTAGCTAACAAACTTATGGGCAGGATGTAGATGGGGAAAAAATTCTAAGAGCATATTATAGAATATGGACAGAAAGTTAAATTCTAAGTATATATTTTTTCCACCAGAAAACAGATTCAAGATACATGACTTTTCCAATCAGGGGAAAAAAGCTTACCATGTGACCTTTATTGCCAATCAAAACAGCTTCAATATTGAATATTCACAACAAACTACTTATGCTCATATCAACAAATATTTGTAGCAGTGATCCAGCAAATACTTTAACGGATATATTCAAGACAAACATAAGCTTTTCAAGGACAATTTGCAATCAGAAAAAGCGGCAAATATATGATTTCCCGCATACGATTAGCCTGTCTCTACATCTGAATCCTAACTGTGTTCTTCTACAGCTTTTCTGAAGAACCTAACTAGTCATGGGAGAACCTTGTTCTTTTATGACTAGCATAATTAGTAATGAATGAGTCCCTGCCCCCTTCCCCAGAGGACAAGCTTCCCTAATGAAGAGATGAGATACCACTGAGCAAGAAAAAAACAGGTTTAAATTTTGCTCATTGCTGATCTCTTCATTCCATATGAACAGACTGGAGGCTAGGACTGCTTTGCTGGCCAAAGAAAGACGTGGGATATCTTGCTACTGATCAACACTGATTTTTTAACCGCAGGTGTTTCTATGGTGATGGGAATAAGATGAGGATTTAAGGATTATGAGGATAGATTCTGGACAGTGAAAAGGGAAAGAAGAAAATATTAAAAGGGAAGCTTTCCTGTTAAAAACATTGCTTAATATGTTGTATTAAGCTTCCTGCTGTGTGCAAAGGTTCTTTTAAAAAGAGCTATTTATAAAAATTAAACCGGACTTATTAACCTTTGTAATTTACCATTTAAAATCATATGGCAGCATTTACTAGTGTGCAACACTAAAATATGGAGATTGGTAACAAACTACATTAGCATTTGTATTTATTACCCCAGGTAATTGTTATTATTAAATTGCAACGTCTTTTACTCTGGGCTTCTCTTTGAGGTCTGTTCTTCCCTCGATTACAATTAACATATTCTGAAAAATGACTTTTGAAAAGGCATTTTGCTATTCTCATGTATATTGTATTTCAATTGCTTTGAGAGACATGGTACACTCATTTTGCACACACACACCAATATATCTCATTGACCCCTATTTCAGTTTACCTAACAATGGGCTGGACTCTGATATTTTTACCCACAATGCATAGTAATGTATTCCACAGATAGTCCCATTGAAGACAATTACTGGATCAACTGAATAAGGATATTAGGATCTGGCACAAAGTGAGTGGCAGCAGACTAGTTACCAAGAGACAGAAGATATGATGGGATAGCTAGGATGTAGGAGTGCTCTTTACATAGTTCAGAGAAGCTAAGTGTAAACACTTAGGATGCAATTTGTGCCTGTGCCAGAACAAAGTTTGGCACAGAGACTGAGGGACTAGGGAGCACAGGTTTGGGCAGTCTCAAAGAGTGGGAGGGGATCTGGAGGGGTCTGCAGCTTGTCACAGCATCACAATAAGAGAGGGAGCCCAGGTTGATGAGACAGAGGGCTCAGCGGTACCCCAGTTCCAGGTTGCACCTCGGGGAATTATGTCACACAGGGGAAAGGAATGCTCCCACCAGCCATATCCCCTTTTATTAATATATTTCCTGCACTGGGGACTTCTACAGAAAAAGGGTAGTATAGATGTACCATTTGAGTGTCTGATTCAATATAAGTTATTCCCAGAGTTACTGGCCCAGTGCAGTCATATCTTTTGGATCAGATCTTGCTTCACAACACCATCTATTTTTGTTTGTTGTAGCTGTAGATAAAAATTAGGCTTCAGCTCTATTATCCTTTACAATGTTGTTAATTTGGGGTACTTGTCATAGTTGTCATACCCATCGAAGCTGTGGGTCAGGCAGTGCCAGCTACCCACTCCATCAGAACATGCATGAGTTCAGCCATTAAAACATTTAAAGAACAATGGATAAGATTTCCCTCTGCTTTACACTGCCATAGCTACATATGCATCAATGGAGCAACATCAGTTTACCCAAGCTGGGGATCTGGCCCAATGAACATGTGATCTGCATCTAGAAAATCATGGTTTAGATTAAAATAGTGCCCAGCTCAGATTGCTATATCATTAAGAACTGTACAAATATATAGCTATAGTCTTTGTTCCAAATAGCTTATATTAATGAAGGACACAACAGGTGGGTAAAACAAATACGTAGATGGTGAAGGGAGGACTGGGTAACAGTAATGTAAGCATGTTGCATAGATAGTAGTTTGTAGTGCAGTTTGTAGATATAGTGGGGGATTTTGTGTTTGGTTTGATTTTGTTCAATAGCAATTGTCTCAGCTTACCTCCTGCATACTGTTATCAGCTGCCTGTGTTTCATATGTATCATGCAGTATCTCCTCTGTCAAATATACCCAATACTATTCCTTCTGGTTCTCCATTGACTTCAATTGCATGACCCTTTTCAAATGAGAGCACAAGTCATTACAGGGGTGATTGTATCACATGGATCAAGAGACTGCAGCAAAAGCCGAGGATTGAGCAGAAGTGCATGTTCCAAGGTGGATTCTTGTTCATTTGTGGTCACTATTATCTGTCAACAGTTGGCCCGAACAAACAGTTCTGAGCCATATGTAGAACTGATTTCAATTGGATCTTCACACATGGAAGAATGGTGGGACTGAGTCAGAGCCATTTGGGCCCATTGTTCAAAAGTACGTTCCTAACTTGTGCATATTTTGCAGGGTCATTTTCAGACTGGATTACTTAGGCCCCCAGTAATGGAAAGTCTGTACAGAAGGGGTTTTGCAGTGGTTCAAGGTGCCCACAGATCTGCTTTGCAGAGGTCCTGCAACTAGCCACTGCATCCCTTAAACTGACTGAGGCTTGCATGATCACAGGTTAAAGCTCTGTGGAACCTTCAGGGAAGTGCTTTGGGGCAAATACCATCTGCCCTCCCACACAGCTCTTGACCCTGGCACATCTGCCTCACTGGAGAGTGCACATTACATGCACCTGTGTCAGTGAGTGTGAATCAAGCTCCTATTTTGTGAACATTTGGCTCTATCACTCTGTGAAATGGTCTCTTGATAGATTATATATATAAATATACACACTGTATAGTCTCAAAAGGACATCATCATGGGTATTAGTTAAAAGATCTCATAAACTACAAGGCCAAATACTCCAGACCTTGCAGAGGTGAACAGAAATTTTCAGATGTGTGATGCTTATTGAATAAGCTGGCAATGATGCTTTTTATGATACAACTAAGGGTAGCATAAAATCCCTCTTTACCCTGTAAAGGGTTAATTCCTCTTTTACCTGCAAAGAGTTAAGAAGCTCAGATAGCTTGGGTGGCACATAACCAAAAGGACCAATAAGGGGAGAAGATAATTTCAAATCTGTGGGGGAAGGTTTTTTGTCTGTCTCTCGGAGACAACAAGGAACCAGGACAGGGAAAATACATCTCCCTAAGCCATAGCTAAGCTAAGCATCTAATATTGCAGAAATAGTAAGTAATAGCAAAGAAATGTGTTAGGTTATCTTTTGTTTTAGCTTGTGAATTTTCCCTGTGCTAAGAGGGAGGTTTATCCCTGTTTTTGTAACTTTAAAGTTTTGCCTAGAGGGGAAATCCTCTGTGTTTTTGAATCTTTTGTTATTCTGTAAAGTACTTACCATCCTGATTTTACGGAGGTGATTCTTTTACCTTTTCTTTGATTATAATTTTTCTTTTAAGAACCCAGTTGATTTTTCATTCTTCTTAAGATCCAAGGGTTTGGGTCTGTATTCACCTGTACCAATTGGTGAGGACATTATTCTCAAGCCTTCCCCAGGAAAGGGGGTGCAAGGCTTGGGGGAATATTTTGGGGGAATAGGACTCCAAGTGGTCCTTTCCCCGATTCTTTGTGTAAATCACTTGGTGGTGGCAGCATACTCTTCAAGGCAAGGTGGAATTTGTGCCTTGGGAAAGTTTTTAACCTAAGCTGGTAAAAATAAGCTTAGGGGGTCTTTCATGCGGGTCCCCACATCTGTACCCCAGAGTTAGAGTGGGGAAGGAACCCTGACAGATGATTTTTATGATCTGATTTAGGAAGCTATTGCCTCCATCAGAAAACCTTGATAGCAACAGACTAATGTGGGGTTGCAAGTAAAACTTCTACAAAATGCTAAATTTTTGGGACCCTACCTGTCAGCTATTAGAATATTAAATACAGTGCCTGCTTCATTTTAAAGGTACTCTGGAATGGCTGCTAGGATTTCACAGAGAATCAGGAAGCAAAACAAATTAGCTTGTGGAAAAAAGAAACTATCATTTGCAGGTAGCATCTACAGATCAAGTTCCTGTGCAGTCCTTACAGTCTAAGGCTACGTCTACACTACCCACCTGAATCGGCGGGTAGAAATCAATCTCTCGGGGATTGAATTATCACGTCTCGTCGGGACGCGACATTCGATCCCCGAATCGACGCTTGTACTCCACCAAGGGAGGTAGGAGTAAGTGCCGTCGACGGGGGAGCCGCACAGGTCGATTTGCCGCCGTCCTCACAGTGGAGTAAGTCGGCTCCGATACGTCGAATTCAGTTAAGCTATTCGCGTAGCTGAATTTGCGTATCTTAAATCAACACCCCCCCCCCCCGTAGTGAGGACATAGCCTAAGGGCCAGATTGTGCCTTGTCCTGACATGGTACAGGAGATGGGTGTACAGGGACATGGGTGTAAGGAGCTTGTCCTGTACCTTCCTTATTCCTCAAGGGGCATTCAGCACCCACAGATGCCACAAAGGAGTGAGAACAAGAAAGTATAGGTCCCTTTCCCTGCACTAGTCCACCAGGCACTGTGATGACAAGAAGAATACAATCAAAATGCAGCTTTTAACTTATATTATACATATTTAAACAGAAATCTCATCTATATCCTCTCTCGCCTCAACCTTTCCAGTATTAGTATTAGTTGGCTGGTTTCTTGTAGGCATTACAAAAGTAGTGGGTTTTGAGGAAGATAAAGTAATGGCCTTGTGGGACAGTTTAGAGAGGGTGGTCCTTGCATAGGCAGTGGTACAAAAGACAACATGAGGATGGTTGTGGAAGAAGCAGATGAACAGAATAGAAATTATTATCCCTGTCTCTTGTACAGTGCTTTTCAACAGTAGGTCTCAAAGTGCTTTACAAAGGAGGTCAGTATCTTTATCCCCACTTTACAGATGGGGAAATGGAGGCAGAGAAGTGAAGTGATTTGCCCAAAGTCACCCAGCAGGCGGGGCAGAGCCTGGAAGAGAATTCGGGTCTGAGTCCCAGTTCAGTGCTCTATCCACTGGGCTACACTGCCTCCATGACATCCACAATTATTAGTCCTTCCAGACTCATAGTTCAAACTACTTTTTCATGGCATATAGGAAGAAAGAAGTACCCAGTGGTTTTTAGACTGGTTTGATCCAGTTCCAGATCCATTCAGATTAGTCCTTGGGTATCCTTTCTTTTTGTTGCTAATGAAGATGTGTGCATACGCCTTCATTTTTGGAGGGGAAGGCTTGTGAAAGTTCCTCTTGTGATGCCCATAGTCTATATCCTGGGCACAGTTACCCACAGTGTTAAGGGATTCATGTGTCATAATTCTGGGTGCTTCCTACAGAAACCTGAATTGCCTGACTTCTAAATCTGCCTATGCATTCTGTTAGTTTGTTCATGAAACTGCCAGTGTCCAATCGAATGCCAAAACCTAATTAGTTTCTGCTACATGCACTACATCAGAGCCAACTTATGGTACCTTAATTCAGGGCTGATGCTTTTTGATCAGAGGAATAATTATAAGCTATAAAATTATAAAAAGGAAAGTATTGACCTTTTATTCCTGAAAGTGAGTTACTGTCTATAAGTCACAGAATTTGAGGGGATAGTAGGAAAATAGTGCAGAAGTGTAGATATTAAACTGCTGTTAATCATACGGCACTCTTTCTACTCCCTTTATTTTCATATCTGTATTATCAGGTCAAAGTGAACTTCTCTGAAGAATCACCACCTTCTAGAACATTCCCTTTCAAAAGGGGAGTTCAGTGGCTAAGGCATGACTAGTGTAATGGGCTGCACTAATAAGTAGGTGGCACAGCGACATTTTGAGAATTTAGCCAAATGAGATACTTTAGCTTAGAAATATTGTCTTTTTCTTCAATATTGTCTTAAAAATAGGTCTCTTGCCTCCACCACCACCCCCATTGTTTAATAGAAAGCTGTATTAGATTAGCATTGCAGCCAAGATGAACTGAAATAGTAACAAGGGTGAGAAACATGAATATTGTATTTGAAAAATGTCATGAAATAAGTCCAAAACATTACTGTCCAAAACACTGACCGATCAGATTCTACCACCAAGCGTACAGTAGTTTTAACCCATAAGGGAATTTGTGTAACTGGTAACAAGCTAGTATCATAGTTTGCCGCAAAATTCTGCTCTTGCTCTTTCATACCAAATGGCTCGCATTGGGAAACTGGTAGCAGTCAAACTGAGGGTTCTGTGACTATCTAGGTCTGCTAGATAGATTTGGCCAAAATTTGTCATTTGGGAGAGGGGAGGAAATGATGAAAAAAGGCCTTTTCAATACGAAAATTTTCATTTCTTCCAAAATGTTCAGGGTTTTTTCATGAAATATGGAAAACTGAACACTGAGATTTTTTTTAACTCTTTCATCAAAATTGCATAAAATTTCCCATGAGAAGTGTCAAAAGTCAACTGAATTTCTTTTGAAAATTTTGTCTGAAACGACTTATTTTCTGACTAATTCATGGTGTCACAGGCAGGACCAAGCCATTGCACTCCGTTCTAGTCGAGCATGGCCCTGCTGGCACTCCTTACCTCCATTTAAAAGGTGTGGCAGCCTGTTCAGAGTTGGGTGGCCCATGCCATAAGCTCAGGGTCAGTCTTTAAACAGACAATAATAAACTCAGAGTTGGCTGTCTGCATCTTTACACTAACAAACAAACATCAAAGGCCACTGTTTGGTCACAGCATTTTCAGCCAAATCCCTGATGTAGCCCAGGGCTCTGGGTTAATACTAAGGAGGTCCTCTCCTGTCCCACCTCCACCAAGCACTCCCTCTGAGAGGAATCAGGCAAGCCTTCTTAACTGGCCTGCAGGCTCCCAATTGATCAGTGTCTCCTCCTGGTCCTCTTATTGGTCGCCCAGCCTGCATGAGTTTTTCTTAAGAAGGAGGCGTCTCGGCACCGATGCTGCAGAGAAGGCCTGACAGGTCCCATCACACATGGGCTTTCCTAAAATGTTTGTATTGGTTTTAGAATTTTCGCCTGATCCACTGGTATTGCCCATTATACACACTAGAAATCTTGCTAAGAGTACTACATTGTTTCAAAACACGAAAAACCTTTTAAATGCCAGTTAAGTTTAACTGTGCCATCGGCTAATTAAGGGGCAATGCTATCAGGCCTGGTTCAAAGACCACTGTAGTCAGCCGAAAGACTCACTGATCCAGCCCATGACTAGCCAATTTTCAGAGAGAAAAAAATCCTGTATGCTAATGTAGTAGAGGGAAAGTGGTAGGAACTGGACCCTTCTAGCACAATCATGATGAAACAGAGTTGGGACTGGTACAGTTTTGACCCAATAGGAGCCAGGGTCTAACAGTTACTACAACACGTGTGGTTTCATTCATCAGTTGCACCAAGAAATAAGAGCCTAAACCAAGGCCCATTTAAGTCATTGGGAGTCTTTCAATTTATTTAAATGGGCTTTGGATCAGGCCCTTACAGACCATGTGGTATGCAAGATTCCCTTCAGTTTTGAGCAGAATTCCTGATGGGTATAATAGTACAAGTAGTATCAAAGGGGTAGCCGTGTTAGTCTGGATCTGTAAAAGCAGCAAAGAGTCCTGTGGCACCTTATAGACTCAGGGTATGTCTACACTACGGGATTAATCCGAATTTATATAATTTGAATTTGAAAAACAGGTTGTATAAAGTCGAAATGTATGCGGCCACACTAAGCACATTAATTCGGTGGTGTGCGTCCAAGGTACCGGGGCTAGCGTCGATTTCTGCAGCGTTGCACTGTGGGTAGCTATCCCATAGCTATCTCATAGTTCCCGCAGTCTCCCGCGCCCATTGGAATTCTGGGTTAAGATCCCAGTGCCTGATGGGACAAAAAACATCGTCGCAGGTGGTTCTGGGTACAGCCTCACCTCCCTCCCTCCCTCCCTGCATGAAAGCAACGGACGGCAGACAACCATTTCGCGCCTTTTTTCCTGGGTGGGTGAACACTGCAGACTCCATACGACGGCAAGCATGGAGCCCGCTCAGCTCAAGACAGCAGTCATGAACATTGTAAACACCTCGCGCGTTCTCGTGGAGTTTATGCTCAGCCAGGACCAGAAAAAAGAGGCGAGGAGGCAGCGGCGGCGGCAGCGCAGTGACAAGCATGATGAGGACATTGACATGGACATGGACACGGATACAGAATTCTGTGAAACCACGGGCCCCGGTGCTTTGGAGATCATGTTGTTAATGGGGCAGATTCTATCCATGGAACGCCGATTCTGGGCAAGGGAAACAAGCACAGACTGGTGGGACCGCATAGTGTTGCAGGTGTGGGACGATTCCCAGTGGCTGCAGAACTTTCGCATCCGTAAGGGCACTTTCATGGAACTTTGTGACTTGCTGTCCCCTTGCCCTGAAACGCCAGAATACCAAGATGAGAGCAGCCCTCACAGTTGAGAAGCGCGTGGCGATAGCCCTGTGGAAGCTTGCAACGCCAGACAGCTACCGGTCAGTCGGGAATCAATTTGGAGTGGGCAAATCTACTGTGGGGGCTGCTGTGATGCAAGTAGCCAAAGCAATCACTCAGGTGCTGCTACGAAAGTTAGTGACTCTGGGAAATGTGCAGGCCATAGTGGATGGTTTTGCTGCAATGGGATTCCCTAACTGTGGTGGGGCGATAGATGGAACCCATATCCCTATCTTGGCACCGGAGCACCAAGCCACCGAGTACATAAACCGCAAGGGGTACTTTTCAATGGTGCTGCAAGCATTGATGGATCACAAGGGACGTTTCACCAACATCAACACGGGCTGGGCGGGAAGGGTTCATGACGCTCGCGTCTTCAGGAACACTACTCTGTTTAAAGGGCTGCAGCAAGGGACTTACTTTCCGGACCAGAAAATAACCGTTGGGGATGTTGAAATGCCAATAGTTATTCTTGGGGACCCAGCCTACCCCTTAATGCCATGGCTCATGAAGCCGTACACAGGCAGCCTGGACAGGAGTCAGGAGCTGTTTAACTTCAGGCTAAGCAAGTGCAGAATGGTGGTAGAATGTGCATTTGGCCGTTTAAAAGGTCGCTGGCGATCATTATTGACTCACTCTGACCTCAGCCAAAGAAATCTCCCCATTGTTATTTCTGCTTGCTGTGTGCTCCACAATCTCTGTGAAAGTAAGGGGGAGACCTTTATGGCGGGGTGGGAGGCTGAGGCAAATCGCCTGGCTGCTGATTACGCACAGACAGACACCAGGGCGATTAGAAGAGCACACCAGGAAGCGCTGTGGATCAGAGAAGCTTTAAAAACCAGTTTCATGACTGGCCAGGCTACAGTGTGAAATATCTGTTTGTTTCTCCTTCATGAATACCTGCCCCCTTTATTGACTGATTTTCTGTAAGGAACCCACCCTCCCCCTTCCCCCAGCTTTCTTTCAAACCAAATAAAGTCACTATCATTTAAAAATCATTTATTCTTTATTAATAGATTAGAAAAAGAGGGAGGGAACCCGGGTGGTATTTGGGAGGAGGATTGCTGGGAAGGAAAAAGCCACTAAGAAAAAGTTAAAAAAATTACAGCCTTTTGCTTGGGCTGTCTACTGGGGTGGAATGGGAAGGTGTACGGAGCCTCCCCCCCCCCCACGTTCTTACACGTCTGGGTGAGGAGGATACGGAACATGGGGAGGAGGGAGGGGGGAACAGGGGCTGAAGCGGCAGTCTGTTTTCCTGCAGCCATTCCTGAAGCTCCACCAGACGCCGGAGCATGTCTGTTTGCTCACGCAGCAGCCCCAGCGTTGCATCCTGCCTCCTCTGATCTTCCTGCCGCCACCTCTCATCTCGAGCGTCCCTCATGTCCTCACGTTGGTCCCTCATGTCCTCACGTTGGTCCCTCCTGTCCTCACGTTCACTGGCTTCTTTCCTATACTTTGAAACTGTTTCCTTCCACTCATTCAGATGAGCTCTGTCACTGCGGCTGGATTCCATAATTTCAGAAAACATCTCGTCTCGTGTTCTCTTCTTACAACGCCTTATCTGTGATAACCTTCGGGATGGAGGAGGGAGGCTTGAGGAATTTGCAGCTGCTGTAGGGAGGGGAAAAAAGAGAGAATTGTTTAAAAAGCTACATTTTGCAGAACAATGCTTATACTCTTTCACGGTGACCAACACTATTCACATTACATAGCACATGTGATTTCTGTGCAAGGTCGCATTTTGCCACTTAATGCTGAGTGCCTGTGGCTTTGCTGCTAGAGATCACAGGTCTGGGCAACAGAATTCGGCTTGCATGCAGCCATGGTAAGCCATTGTCTTACAGCTTCTGCGCCCTCCTTTCCCACATACCAAGCATAGCCTGTAGAGTGCTGCGGTTTTTCTGTTAACATTCAGCAGCAGCAGAAAACAAACTAACCCCCCCTCACCATGAATTCTCTGGGATGATTGCTGTACCCCTCCCCCCCACCGCATGGCTGGTATCAGGGAAGATCCCTGCAGGCACCAAACTAACCACCACCCCCCCCGCCGCCGCCCCCCTCCCCCCCATGAATTTTCTGGGATGATCCCGGGCCCCCCCCCCCCCACCGCGTGGCTGGTAACAGGGAAGATTCCTGCTAGCCAAACGCGAAAAGCTCAGGGCCAATTTCCCATCTGCGCTTGGCTAACTGCAGGGAAGGATTTATTTTCCGCCACAGGCAAACATCCCAGTAGGAACGGCCACCTCTGTCCCCTTAATTAAGTTCCCGTATTTCAACCAGGTTACCAGGAGTGATATCACTCTCCTGAGGATTACACAACAAGATAAAGAACGGATGTTGCTTGAATGCCAGCAAACACTGGGACCATACGCTGCCAGGCTTTGTCAGGCAATGATACCAGATTACTTGCTGCAAGCATGGCGTGGTCAAGTGTCCTACCATGGAGGACGGAATAAGGCTGCACTGCCCAGAAATCTTGTGGCAAGGCTTTTGGAGTACCTCCAGGAGAGCTTCATGGAGATGTCCCTGGAGGATTTCCGCTCCATCCCCAGACACGTTAACAGACTTTTCCAGTAGCTGAACTGACCGCGAATGCATCCCAAGTCCTCAGGGCAAAGTAATCATTAAAAACCGTTTGCTTTTAAAACAAGTTTTATATTTTAAACGGTAAACTCACCTGAGGTCCCTTCCATGGGGTCAGAGTCTTGGGTACTGGCTTGGGAGGGTCGGGAGGGTACTTCAGTCAGGGTGACTAAAAGATCCTGGCTGTTGGGGAGAACGGAGTGCTGTGTGCTCTCTGCAAGCTGCTCCTCCTCCTCCTCCTCCTCTCCCCCATCGGCAGAATCCTCAGGTGTCGCTGATGAGACTATACCCGACCCGGAATCCACGATCACAGGTGGGGTAGTGGTGGCAGCCCCCCCTAGAATTGCATGCAGCTCAGCGTAGAAGCGGCATGTCCGCGGCTCTGACCCGGAGCGACCGTTTGCCTCCTTTGTTTTTTGATAGGCTTGTCTGAGTTCCTTGACTTTCACGCGGCACTGATCTGAGTCCCTATTGTGGCCTCTCTCCATCATGCCCTTGGAAATTTTTTCAAAAGTTTTGGCATTTCGTCTTTTAGAACGAAGTTCTGCAAGCACTGAATCCTCTCCCCATACAGCGATCAGATCCAGTACCTCCCTCACGGTCCATGCTGGTGCTCTTTTTCGATTATCAGCCTGCATGGTTACCTGTGCTGATGAGCTATCTGTGGTCACCTGTGCTCTCCATGCTGGGCAAACAGGAAATGAAATTCAAATGTTCGCGGGGCTTTTCCTGTCTACCTGGCCAGTGCATCCGAGTTTAGATTGCTGTCCAGAGCGGTCACAATGATGCACTGTGGGATAGCTCCCGGAGGCCAATACCATCGAATTGCGGCCACACTATCCCTAATTCGAAATGTTAAAATCGATTTTGGCTCTACTCCGCTCGTCGGGGTGGAGTACAGAAATCGATTTAAAGGGCCCTTTACATCGAAAAAAATAGCGTCGTTGTGTGGACGGTTGCAGGGTAAATTCGAATTAAAGCTGATAAATCCGAATTAAAGTTGTAGTGTAGACCAGGCCTAACAGACATTTTGGAGCATGAGCTTTCGTGGATGAATACCCACTTCTTCAGGAGGTCCTCTCCTGTCCCACCTCCACCAAGCACTCCCTCTGAGAGGAATCAGGCAAGCCTTCTTAACTGGCCTGCAGGCTCCCACGAAAGCTCATGCTCCAAAACGTCTGTTAGTCTATGAGGTGCCACAGGACTCTTTGCTGCTAGTACAAGTAGGTAAGAGAAGAATGAAACAGGGGTCACTAATTAAATTAATAGGCAGCAGGTTTCTGACAAAGAAAAGGAAGTACTTTTTCACACAACACACAGTCAACCCCATGGAATTCATTGCCATGGGATGTTGTGATGGCCAAAAGTATAACTGGATTTAACAAAGAGCTAGATACTTTCATGGAGTATAGGTCCATCCATGGCTATTAGTCAAGGTGGTCAGGGAAGCAACCCCCTGCTCAGGTTGACGACAAACCTCTGACTGCCAGAAGCCAGGAGGTGAAGAAAGGGCTGACCTCTCCAAAATTTTCCTGTTCTGTACACTCCCCCCAAAGCTCTGGTACTGGCCTCTATTGCAGCAAGGATCCTGAGCGAGCTGGACCATGGTATGACCTAGTATGGCAGTTTTCATGTTCTTAAATGGGCACTTTGCTGCTGAATTGCCTGACTTCTGTCAGTTTGAAGCTAACCTTCCCTATCATGTTTTTATTGGTTTTTGCTTATTTATTGTTCTGTCCCTTCCACCCCCAAATTAAATATGTAAAGCATTGCTCAGGTTAAGCTGTCCATACAACGTCAATTATCATAGGCAAAAAGCGTATTTAATCTTGCCTGTACCATTCCTCATACTTACAGATGGCACTTGTAATCAGGTCCTCCGCTCTTCAGAGATCAAGGGAATACACAAGACTGTGGAAAGAAAAAATACACACTGAGACATTTTCCTGCACTTTACTTGCAAATAATACATTTAAGGGGATAAAATATGTTCCCATGGTGTTTCTCATTGTTTTTTTTACTGCATGAGCTTATGCAATTTACAGAGTAATTTTATGGTTGTTAGCAGGGATGAGTTTAACCTAATGGGAAAAAACCAAGAACCTGCCCAAACCTCAGTCCAAGCACATTGAATAACTTCTAATCATTTTTTAAAGGTTCAGATTGTATATATATATCATGCTTCCCACCTCTGCCTACCAACCACCTTTCAGCCTGTTCAGATTCCAGGTCAGCTGTAGAACAGTAGGTTTGGTTTTTGTTTTCAGGTCTCACACACACTGGGGCTTCCCCAGGGCCAGATATGTGCAATGCATCATTTGTGTAGAAAAGTAACCCCCCTCCTGGAACAAACAGATGAGAGAACAGTGACTGGAGCTGGGATGTGAGATTTGGGAGGCCAGGAGGTTGGTGCCACTTTTCTCTCCTTTTACTACTTTACAGGATTGATCCTAATGAAACTGCCCCTCCCCTTTCTGTTAGCTCCATTTTGTAGCTATGAGCTTTGCGGGCTGCATGGATGATCCAGTCTTTCTGACCCTCACTCAGATGAGGGGAGTCTGAGATATCAGAGAGGCCTTGCCTCCTGTAAAATCACTCTCTGGTACCCTTGTCTCCAGGTATGGTACTGAGGGACAGAATCACAGTCTCCAGGTTTTGAGGAGAGGGTGGTGGCAGGCCATCTGCCCTCCACCCTGAGGATTTCATTTTTTTTCTCTTACCATCATGGATCAGCATTTCCCACAAATCAGTATCCACACAGGTTATTTAAGGCTTAGAATAAAATAACAAACTAAAATACATGGCTGAGATTTTCAAAGTCACCCATGGGATCTGGATGCCCAATGCCTATTAACTTTAACTGCAAGTGTACGTCCAAATGCACAAAGTAGGTTTGATATCTGTGTGTCTTTGTGTCGCCGTCTTTCTCATTCTTGCCCGGTGTAAAATCTGTGCTATCTCACACTTCATACAGACTATAGATTGGATCCACCTGTTTTACTTTACAGGTAATCATTTCCCAAAGAGGGAAATTGCTGTATTTTGCAAGCACCCCACTAGAATTATGAACTAGATATAGGATTTTCCCCCTGAATTTCCCAGTGGCTTTTATGACGTGATCGGAAGAGGAAACTATTAATTCAGGCAGAGAGATTAGCAATAGTGACTGTACTACTTGATGTGGCATCAAGGATTCTCTTCTTCCATAGCAGCCTGGTAAAGACAGCCATGTGGAACTTGAAAGCCTCTACTACATCTTTAAACAGGCTTTCATTTTTTTGTGTGTGTGTGTGTGCAATGTGTCCTCAGGTTTTGTATTATAAATGAGCAGTCTACGGCCACCCCTTCAATCTGCAGAGCTCTAATGTAGCACTGCGGAGCTCCTGTACCACTGGTGTCCGCAGTGCTCCTCTTTCACTGACCTGTAGCCCACAGAGATTATAGAAGCACATTATTTCCCTGTGCAGCTCTTTCACCTCTTGCTGCAACCATTTCCTACACAAACACAGAATTTATATAAAAGGCTTTCCTCAGCTTTCATCAAATCTAGGTTGCAGGCCTATTTCGTAACATTAATTCTCTCCCTCACCAACCGCCACATCAATTCAGTACTTTATAAACTATTTCAGGGATCCGATTTATCAGGCCTGACAGAGCTTCACACTGAAATAAACAGCACTGCCTCAGCCTAGCTCGCTCAGTGGCTCCTATTTATCATTATTTAATTCAAGGGCCTAAAATTCTCTGACATTATTAATAGTAAGATGAATCACTGGAAAACTACAGAATCTGTGACCAACGAGGCTGAAATAATCCATTTTGGTGAAAATGTCTACGTGGAATTGCATTCCCTGATGGGTAACCTCTGTCATTAGCAACTCCATATGCATGGGTGGTAAAGTACTGAAGCATGAAGTCCCCAAAGAGCAGGATACTTCAAGCAGCAATTCTTTTCCCACCAGCTCACACCAAAGCAAAAAGGAGGGAGTGCGGTACCGTTCTAATGCCTCTGTCCGTTGAATTTAAATGTACTAATTTAATCCTTTTTGTACTTGATTAACTTTAACTTGTCTGAGGTTGAACTTTTGTGTTAACTGGACCTGCAAATCCATTAGTTCATTATGAGGACTGTATTACTTAGACACCTTGATGAGAGATAATCAGCTGCCTGGGATGTACATGAGCACTTGCTGCTCTAATTTGGCACCTCATTAGCAATATTTTTCTATGTTATTTAAATGAAAGACTAGATTGAGAGAGTTTGGCATAGGTTTGAGATTTTATTTATAAATACCTGGTCTCCTTCATTTATTGCAAGCCCCAGCAGAGGGTTGCCAGTTTTGTTCAGTTCTAAGACTGGGTATTGAGAGCTTTTTGTTTTACCAATTAGGAATGAGGGTCTGACCTAGTCACATACCAAATCCCTCCTGGGAGATTCTGAATACTCTCAACTCCCATGGACTTGAAATAATGAAAAATTATCTGAATCCCTCTAGAAAACAAACATTATTGAGGGTATTTTAAAGCTTATTAAAAATCTATTTTATCTTCCCTTTCCCCTTCGCAGACATAAAGAGATCCTTTCCCCAAGCAAGAAGATATCCAGAAGAGTTCTCCAACTTCTTTAAAACACTTGAAACAACAGATAATGGGACAGGGTTTGAATTACCAGTTATACCAATGGAAACCAATGAAGTTGATTCAGATTTACATTGGTGTAATTTAAATCTGAATCTGGCCCCATATTCTTAAATCATTGAATACAACGGCTTATAACAATTTAATCTATTGCAGCATTCATCTTACACATTCAGGATCATTTATTACCCTTCTATCAGCCAGCTAGACTTGCTGCCATTGTGAAACTTTGATTTTTTTATCAGTGTCTGGCCCATTTAACCACTAGGTATAAGGGTGTCTAGTATGCAGTAGTATTGGGAGAGTGCTGTCAGGGACCCAGGAGCAGGAAATCTTCACAAAGATACCCTTGAGGTGGTTCTATCAAATTGTTCTTCTCTCCAAATTGGTCCAGGTGTGCATCTACTTCCTGGCAGCATGGTTCCAATGAACTGTGCTAACAAAGACTCCCCCAGTCACAGTTGTTCCTGGACACCCCTTAAAAGGAGTTCCCAGTCACAGAGGCTTTATTACTTTTCCTCTTCAGGGTTGACGTGCATCTCCACTGGGTTTGGAATTTTAACCATTGTTTACATCGTCTCTCTTACTGTAAAGAATACAAAGTTAACTCTCTGAAAGAAAAGCCAAAAA
Organism: Trachemys scripta elegans; assembly: GCF_013100865.1. Taxonomy (NCBI): domain Eukaryota; kingdom Metazoa; phylum Chordata; order Testudines; family Emydidae; genus Trachemys; species Trachemys scripta. The sequence continues at coordinate 23,955,078 of NC_048299.1, forward strand.
AAAAAAAGAGCGAGAGAGCCAGACATGCTAACTGCAGCAGGAATTTACAAGCAGCAATAACCACAGGGCATGAAAGAGTTCAGAGCAGCCTCCCTGTACTGCTGTCTTGTCATTGTTTAGATACCATTGTAAAATTAGGGAGAGAGCATTTCACATCAGAATGATTGTTTAAGATGTCTCATGAACCCTAAAGGTATGGGCAGCGACAGTGTCTATTTGGCAGAGGGCAGTTTATTATAGTTACTGCAGAAAAAATGTAATACAGATTATACAGAGAAAAGAATAATCATCTTGGTCCTGATTCTGATCTCACTGTGTTTCTACATCACGGTATTTGTGTTGTCTCCCACTGTAACTCACTTTAAGTGGGAGAAAATATACTTATTTGTTTGGATTTCTACTGCTCTGTTAAAATGCACTCATCCAAAACTCAGGCACCCTTGACAATCTTTTTAAGTGACTCCCAAAGGTCATAGGTCCCAACGCAGAGCACCCAGAAAGCCCACTCTCTTATACTAAGTGAGTTTCAGCTCAGGCACCTCTGCTGACTGCCATTGCAGCAATATGTCGCAGAGAGAGAGGCGGGTTCTTCCGTTAGAAGTTCCTAAGTCCTTTAAGGCTTTACAGGTCAAAACCAACATTTCACAAACAATCTGGAGGCAACAGGTAGCCAGTGCAAGTTGCACAGCTACTTGGGTGAAATCCTGACCCCACTGAAGTCAATGGCAAGCCTTCCTTTCTTTCAATGGGGCTAGGATTTCACACCTTGCCTCCATCTACCACCTCTTCCCCCCATCTCTTTGTAGGCTTGAGCCTGTACTGCTGAACTTAACTGGAGTTTTGCTATTGATTTCAGGGGCAGTAGAAGTAAGACTTCTATTTGTATCACTATGTTAAGGTCTATCTATCATTGTAAAGCCCCATTCTCCTACCAATACTTACATTGGCTTTATTTTAGCCTGAACAAGGGTAACGCAATCATGGCCCATTGTTAAGCGTTGCTGTTGTAGTATCAAGGAGATCACCTCAGTGTGCCGCAGGTGAGCTCCTGCCTCAGTTTCCTCTCACCCAAAGTATAAACAAGTCCAAGCAGACCTTTCTAATATTAAAGGGCAGCCTTTTCAGAGGCTCTCATTTATTTAACAGAAAACAGACAGCACAAAAACGTAAGTGAAAGCTTCTGTCAGCTGTTTCATGGGAAACGCTGCCTCTGGGTTAATCGGTTTTACATCTTGCCCCACTAGCCACAGAGTACTCTCAGGCTGTATTCTTGGGCCTGTGCTGAGCATTTATCTGGGTGCCCTCTTTGCTAAGCAAGTCTCTAGGAGCTCCCCAGGAGGCACCACACCCAGTTCATTCTCCTGGGCTGCTCTGCTCCCTTGCCTGGGAGCATTTGCTCCCTGGGAGTATTCCTCTGTCCTGGAGCTTCTGCTCTCCAGGGAGGCAGCCCTGAGAGTAGCTTCCTAAGTAGCCCACCCCTGGAGTCTGTCTCCTCATCAGCTTCATCTCCTTGGGAGTACCTGCCCTCACTGAGCTTGGGTAACCTTTATTAGGTCCAGGTGCACATTGACTAGTTAGCCATTTATCTCCCACTTGGGCCTTCAGAAGACAGTGAGGGGCAGACTGGCCCCTGACACCCCATAAAAGGGACAGTTGTCCCGTGCCATGTGTGTTTTATTGGTCCATACTGATATGTTACTATCATACCATACATCATGTTCTGCTTTCAACTACACCAATCTCATTCTGGGAGGTAGATTCCCTGACTGCAGCAGAGGAAAACATGTTATTCGTGGACAATCTGATGTACACAGTAGTCACTATTAAAGAGACAACAGTGACAGTATTTCTCTTATTTAGAACAGGAAATTACTGCAATATTGTGCAGTAACTCTTGCCTTTTTAAATAGCAGTCACTCTGACTAACTAGCTGTAATTTATTGTTTCTAGAAAAAAAACACCCAAAATCTTTCTGTAATGCATCTTTGCACCTTCTGCAAAAAAGACACATTTTCTATCCTTTGTCCTTCTTCCCTCAGGCCTTAATCTGTAGGTCATGAAAATAAATATCCCTAGCTTCATTGCTGAACATTTTTCTCTCCTGGCTCATACTTGCAAATGACTGTGGTCTAGTTTTTATTTACAGTGACACCCACCAGCAGTTTTCTATGTAAGACTATGTCAGCATTTTTGTTCCATCACTCACCCATAAGAATGTGCTCTGGGCTGAAGGCTGGACTATATAGTCTTTATGAAGTAGCAGCATCACTTCTTCAGTACATTGGCGATACTCTTTTTCATAAGAGAAGGTTTCCAGACCCAGAAATTATTTCATACAAACTTTCCAAAGTATTTGTCCAGCTGCTTGTAAGTTATACAGGCAACATTCAGCACTTAAGTACTATAATGATGGGTGCTATAGAAAAGAGAGAGAGAGAGAGATTGTATTCTCAGTTGACCCAGAATAAATCTAAAACAACACTTGGAGCCAATTCAAATTAACACCAGTGTAAATAAGAGCAGACTGTGAAACTATAAAGCCAAATGGGTCCCCTGACCTGATTACTTAATGCTCCAGTAAAGGATCTACATTTTAAACAGAATGACAAACTAATTTCTTTTTTACTGTTAGCGGCAAGACTGTATTGCACATTATTGGAAAATGTGACTTCTGCTCCTATGGAATTGTGGTATAGTAAAATATGCACTGTCCTCGTACTGGAAAAGCTTTTCACACACCAAGTACGTACACAAGAGAAGTGCCAAAAAAAAGGATAGGTATTTAGAAATGTTGTCAACTTTTTATAGTGAACTCAGGGAAGCTGGTCTCCCCATCCATCAAGCTAGAATCTTTAGCCAGATTCTTTAAATATTGACCTGATCCTATACCAGTAATAAGCAACGTATGATGTAATATGCAACAGAGGGTCCTGTGGCACCTTTAAGACTAACAGAAGTATTGGGAGCATAAGCTTTC